>NW_024061423.1:120000-131308 GCF_016432855.1 Salvelinus namaycush
ACAAGGGAATGTCTTTCTAGATGGAGACAGGGAATGTCTTTCTGGATGGAGGCAGGGAATGTCTTTCTGGATGGAGACAGGGAATGTCTTTCTGGATGGAGACAAGGCATGTCTTTCTGGATGGAGACAGGGCATGTCTTTCTGGATGGAGACAGGGCATGTCTTTCTGGATGGAGACAGGGTATGTCTTTCTGGATGGAGACAGGGAATGTCTTTCTGGATGGAGACAGGGCATGTCTTTCTGGATGGAGACAAGGCATGTCTTTCTGGATGGAGACAGGGCATGTCTTTCTGGATGGAGACAGGGCATGTCTTTCTGGATGGAAACAGGGAATGTCTTTCTGGATGGAGACAGGGCATGTCTTTCTGGATGGAGACAGGGAACGTCTTTCTGGATGGAGACAGGGAACGTCTTTCTGGATGGAGACAAGGAAACGTCTTTCTGGATGGAGACAAGGAAACGTCTTTCTGGATGGAGACAGGAAACGTCTTTCTGGATGGAGACAGGGAACGTCTTTCTGGATGGAGACAGGGAATGTCTTTCTGGAGTGAATGTCAGTCAGTTGAGTCAGATGCTGTAGGTTAGCTCCTCTTTCTGTTGACCATGCCGCAGCCATTCTTCACTCTGCATTGAGACCACAGCATTTCACTTCGCCTGTGAATTCCTGCACTTTATCCACCCTCTGTCTTTGGTGGAAGTATCAAAGAGCCTGAGGTGTGGCACATGGCCAGGCCAACCCATCCACTTTAATATCCATCCACCTATATTGCCTTCATCTTTGTCCAACATGAAACACACAGACTTCTCTCTCTCTCTCTGTTTCTCATTCGGGACACACTCTTTCCACTCCATTTCTCCTGGTGGGCAGTGCTATACTTTATGGTGGGAGTGGGTTTCAAAGTGCAAGGACTGTCCGATGCGCTTCCACATTCAACCGAGAACCCTTTATTTGAACTAACAACAGTTAGTGGCTGGACCAGTTTTCCCAAAAGTGAACGACGTGTAACGTCAAGTTTTGCTTGCTAGCCAACCAACTACACCAATGATGATACCAAGCCAATCTACTAAACCTACCTGAATGAAATATAGGAATCTGATCATGACCAGATTTAATCTCATTTCACTGCGATTGGTTCCTCAGCATGCAATAATACCTGTATACTGTCAACCACTGATATGAATGATTTGGGTAGCTGGTTTAATTAAAAACAGTTAATCTGATGGGTTTTGGATGTCCTTGGTCTTATTTATTTGTTGGAGGGCCTATACATGAGGCCGTCTTTCCCATATTATCCTGGACGTATACCCCAGTCTCATTACCTTGCGTGAATGATATCTCTCAACTTTAAACAATGTGAAATTCGAATACAAAATTATTTGTTTAGCTTCTTTCTGGTCTGTGGCTGGATTAAATTATAAACATAACGTGTATTCAGTGATTTCATTTGTTGACTTTATCTTTGTGGCTCCCTGATGAAACAGTAACATCCATTACTGTAGTTGGGCTTATGCCAGGCATACACTACACGACTTTCTAAATCCTAACATCGCTGAGCTTCTCATAAACAACTGTCTTTCCTGTATTTTGTTTTGTCTTGCCAACGTAAACGATGTGGCACAAAACGGGTCACACACTACAAGATTCTTCACTTGGTCGGGAGGATTCTCCATACCACACTGTCTCGCCAAAACAATGATGTGATACAGTGATGATGTTACTAGATTAGCTAGAACGAGCTGTGGCTCAAAGTTGCCTCAAACATTTCAGTCAGGCATTCATGCTTGCCATAAAGAGTTGAAATACTTAGCCAATCACTTACATTTTGTATTGAATAATATTACTTGTGAACTTCAGAGCTGTAACAAATTCACTTTGGCTTTGATTTTGTCTAAAAAAGTAAAGGACAAATGTATACTAGTAGTAGGCCTAGTCATCACTCCTGCCCGAGACTCAGTATATACATTCTGGGTGATGAGATACCATAGAATTAAGAATACTATATGTGATATAGCCTCTGCCGAGTCCCCAACATCCGGATGCTGGAAAGACGTTAAGGCTCCTTTTTGTTAATATTCTGGTCCAGACCAGTACCTAGGGGATCTACATATATTTTACTCCTGCTACGTTAGGTTATATACAACCTCATCATCTCACTGGCTTCTTCTCTGGAGACCTCTCATTGGCTCTTGCTGATCACGGTTCTCAAAACTTGTCGTTGTACATCTCACACTAGAAGAGCATTGCAGATTTTGTGCCGATAAAATCAAACAGGTTTGAAAATATCAGGACGTCTGGGACGCTCAAAGACGAGATCAGTAGCCCTCAGACACAGACCAGTCGAGAGCCAGAATGTTGTTGAGCGAGCAGAGGATGAGTGCAGCGAGTACACAGACCAGTCGAGAGCCAGAATGTTGTTGAGCGAGCAGAGGATGAGTGCAGCGAGTACACAGACCAGTCGAGAGCCAGAATGTTGTTGAGCGAGCAGAGGATGAGTGCAGCGAGTACACAGACCAGTCGAGAGCCAGAATGTTGTTGAGCGAGCAGAGGATGAGTGCAGCGAGTACACAGACAAGTCGAGAGCCAGAATGTTGTTGAGCGAGCAGAGGATGAGTGCAGCGAGTACACAGACCAGTCGAGAGCCAGAATGTTGTTGAGCGAGCAGAGGATGAGTGCAGCGAGTACACAGACCAGTCGAGAGCCAGAATGTTGTTGAGCGAGCAGAGGATGAGTGCAGCGAGTACACAGACAAGTCGAGAGCCAGAATGTTGTTGAGCGAGCAGAGGATGAGTGCAGCGAGTACACAGACCAGTCGAGAGCCAGAATGTTGTTGAGCGAGCAGAGGATGAGTGCAGCGAGTACACAGACAAGTCGAGAGCCAGAATGTTGTTGAGCGAGCAGAGGATGAGTGCAGCGAGTACACAGGCAGCAGGGGCAATTTAAACCTGAGTTGCAATTGTGACTTTGAGTGAGAAGAACATCATTGTTGCACGCAAAATATACATTTGAGAGCACAGATTTTGGTTTTGTTCTGTGCTCACAAATTCACCACATCCCCACATGGATTTCTCCTCCCACACCAAAAACTCCTGCTCTAGTAACAGCAATCAGGTACTAGAATTTTATTACAGGTGAAAATTCTAGCCAATGAACCCTAGTGAACACAGCCACAAAGTCAAAGTGATTATGGCTAAACCCAGCCTATTTCTACAATGTATCTGCTAACCTTAACCTTAAACGAAGACCAAAACGCTCATTTTTCATTTGATGCATTTGTATGATACGTCTTTGACTTTGTGCGTGTGTTATCTAGTGGACACTGGGTTTGGACTGTGAAAGGTGGTGGTGGTGAAGTAGGGATGATGGCCGACAATAAAAGGTAAGCTCTGTAGTTTTTCAGTAGAGAACCGAACCTACCAACTTATCAACTAGGATTTCAATATTGTAATTGAAGTACGTAGCTACAGTGAATTCACTGTTTTTGTTACGTTACAGCCTTATTCTAAAATGGACAGAATTATTTATTTTTCTCATCAATCTACACACAATACACCATAATGACAAAGTGAAAACAGTTTTTTATTCATTTTTGCAAATGTATAAAAAAAACTGAAATACCTTAATTACACACAGTAGTTATTTGGTCTTCTGTTTTAAAGCAGGCTATTGATGACGCAAGCTCGGTCACCGTCAGCTAGCAGCTGCTAGGAAGTTAACTAGCTAGCTATAAAAGTTACCAGTATCTTTGGTTTAACCAAGAGCATTGTAGCTAGCTAGCTAGCCAAGTTAACGAGGGGTTAGTATGGAAGGAGGACTTGGAAGACCAGCATGACTGGGATGGAATGGCGGAGAGGGCAGAGGCAGGGTGAGAATAGACAGGAAAGGCCCTCACTGGGGAAGAGGTGCCCTGGCCAAACCCTCCCCTAACCCTGGGCCAATTCGGCGCCACCTTATGGGACTCCTGGTCACGGCCGGTTGTGACACAGTCTGGGATCAATCACAGGTCTGTAGTGATGCCTCACACACTGCTATGCAGTGCCTTAGACCGCTGAGCCACTCAGGAGGCCTTCATGGGAGGTCTCTAACTCATCTTGTGCCTTACACAACTCAGCACATATGTATCCATCCACCTTCCTCAGTGGAGTCCTGACCAGGGGTATCAAACTCCAATGTCTATGTACCTGTTATGTTGGCGTAGTTACCGGACCAGTGGGAGGAGGCGTTGATGACAGTGATGCGTCCCAGTGTGATCTCAACAAACAGCCGCTGTACCAACACCATGCCTGATGACCACAACCAGATGATATCCCTCCACCCTGGATCACGGTAAACACACACCTAGTCTCTCTCTCTCTCTCTCTCTGTGTTGCGTGTGAGAGAGTGAGTAATGGGTCTGTATATGTAAGTGTAGGGTAGGATATACGTGGTGTGTATATAACTCTATTCAGTCTGTAAACCCACTGTATTACAGGCCTGTGTTATGTTTGCACACATATTTCTTGTGTGTAATTTAGTGCAGTGTTTTGTGACATCCCTCTCTCTCAACTCCTCAGATATGTGGTGCTCCCCAGACCAGTGTTTCAAGGCAGGGATGGACTACACTGTTCGTCTGAGCTTGCCCCTCTACTCTGCATTCAGTGATGTCCAGTCCCCATACATAGTCATCGACTGGTTAGTCCCCTCACACACAACTGAGACTATTGCGTAAATCATGCATTGATGTCGTTACATAAAATGTTAGGCTACAAGGATTTTATGTTGGGATTCAGCCCTTCGACTACATACTCAATCTAATTCCATCTTCAGTATCTTTCTGTCCTCTCTATAGATTGTGCTGAAGCCCAACTTCCAGCAGTGAGCGGGTGTCTGGAGAACAGCCAGATCGTGGTCAAGACCACCCCATCCAGACACCCCCTCCTTTAGCGTGTCAGCTCTGCTGCACCAGGGAGCTAAAGGTATGGCACCGTACTCCCAACAGTCATGTATGACTGCTTAAACATACCTGTATGTTCATTTATGTGTTAACCAACTAAGGAGGGTTTCTTATGGCTCAATAATACTGACGAATGGTGTGGATTATACTCCTCTGCTCAGTCCCACATAGTGACATCTGCCATTTCATATTGAGGCAAACATGCAACAGCTCTGTGCCATTTTATCTTCCTCGATTCCATGCATCCTTTTTCCGTGCCTCCTTCTAAAACCCCATCGGAGGAGAGGACACAAGGTTCCTCCCCTCAGACCTCCAATGGGTTTTGAGAAGGACGTGAGTAGAGAGGAAGTGAGGAGGTGAGCTGAATTGGGACAGAGCTCATGTCATTGTTTTAGATGGAATCTTATGTTGAATGATACATTTATTCTGTTTCCACATATATCTTTGTTCTACTTGTGCTCTGTCCACAGATGGCTCTGGCTTGCTGATAACATCTGATGAGACTCTCTATGGGATTTCACTGCTGTATTACTGCCTGTACTCAATAAAACTTCCAATGCCAAATTGAAATCATTTGACACTGTCATTTGATAGACAATGGTAGTTCCCAATCAGACATCTAGTATAACTAGTAGAAAACAAATCTGTTTTCCTCAGTTAAATGTTTGGTGAATGCATGCAGTTGCTTTGTCCTCAGTCCTCCTTTTAATGCTGTGTGTACGAGGATGTCATGTTGACCTGTTTAGCTGGTTAATGATCATTTCAGTTGACATTCTTTAGTTTGGTACTGGTTATGTAGTGTTAATGTAGCAGGTTAATGATCATTTCAGTTGACATTCTTTAGTTGGGCACTGGTTATGTAGTGTTAATGTAGCAGGTTAATGATCATTTCAGTTGACATTCTTTAGTTGGGCACTGGTTATGTAGTGTTAATGTAGCAGGTTAATGATCATTTCAGTTGACATTCTTTAGTTTGGCACTGGTTATGTAGTGTTAATATAGCAGGTTAATGATCATTTCAGTTGACATTCTTTAGTTTGGCACTGGTTATGTAGTGTTAATGTAGCAGGTTAATGATCATTTCAGTTGACATTCTTTAGTTTGGCACTGGTTATGTAGTGTTAATGTAGCAGGTTAATGATCATTTCAGTTGACATTCTTTAGTTTGGCACTGGTTATGTAGTGTTAATATAGCAGGTTAATGATCATTTCAGTTGACATTCTTTAGTTTGGCACTGGTTATGTAGTGTTAATGTAGCAGGTTAATGATCATTTCAGTTGACATTCTTTAGTTTGGCACTGGTTATGTAGTGTTAATGTAGCAGGTTAATGATCATTTCAGTTGACATTCTTTAGTTTGGCACTGGTTATGTAGTGTTAATGTAGCAGGTTAATGATCATTTCAGTTGACATTCTTTAGTTTGGCACTGGTTATGTAGTGTTAATATAGCAGGTTAATGATCATTTCAGTTGACATTCTTTAGTTTGGCACTGGTTATGTAGTGTTAATGTAGCAGGTTAATGATCATTTCAGTTGACATTCTTTAGTTTGGCACTGGTTATGTAGTGTTAATGTAGCAGGTTAATGATCATTTCAGTTGACATTCTTTAGTTTGGCACTGGTTATGTAGTGTTAATGTAGCAGGTTAATGATCATTTCAGTTGACATTCTTTAGTTTGGCACTGGTTATGTAGTGTTAATGTAGCAGGTTAATGATCATTTCAGTTGACATTCTTTAGTTTGGCACTGGTTATGTAGTGTTAATGTAGCAGGTTAATGATCATTTCAGTTGACATTCTTTAGTTTGGCACTGGTTATGTAGTGTTAATGTAGCAGGTTAATGATCATTTCAGTTGACATTCTTTAGTTTGGCACTGGTTATGTAGTGTTAATGTAGCAGGTTAATGATCATTTCAGTTGACATTCTTTAGTTTGGCACTGGTTATGTAGTGTTAATGTAGCAGGTTAATGATCATTTCAGTTGACATTCTTTAGTTTGGCACTGGTTATGTAGTGTTAATGTAACAGGTTAATGATCATTTCAGTTGACATTCTTTAGTTTGGCACTGGTTATGTAGTGTTAATGTAGCAGGTTAATGATCATTTCAGTTGACATTCTTTAGTTTGGCACTGGTTATGTAGTGTTAATGTAGCAGGTTAATGATCATTTCAGTTGACATTCTTTAGTTTGGCACTGGTTATGTAGTGTTAATGTAGCAGGTTAATGATCATTTCAGTTGACATTCTTTAGTTTGGCACTGGTTATGTAGTGTTAATGTAGCAGGTTAATGATCATTTCAGTTGACATTCTTTAGTTTGGCACTGGTTATGTAGTGTTAATGTAGCAGGTTGTCCCCTTCCTCTCACCATATCATTGTAAATCCTCATGTTGTGTGTCCTAGGGCCTAATAGAAACCCTACTGTTGGATCCTGCCTTCATCTCAATACCTGCATCTCTTAACTAGCCCACTAGTAATTCCTTTCTTTTCATGTTACCATCGTTATGACATTATTATGTGTGCAGCCACATGTTATTCCCAACAATGGAGTCATTATATTTAGCTATATTAAATGATGGCCAGGTCCTAGTGCATGATGAACGAACTTGGTAGATCACAGCCACACTCTGCAAATAATCCACCTATTCTGTGATACATTGGGGTTAACTCCCTCATGTAAACACATACCAGACACTTTGTGGAAAGGTGAAGAAAAACTATTAGCTAGTGGTGGACTATGGTGTTACTTAGCTAGAGCCACCTGTCTGCTTTCGTGTTACCGACAAAACGTTGCCGGCTAACAAGTAATTATCTAGCTAACTTTAACAAGTAATTATCTAGCTAACTTTAACAAGTAATTATCTAGCTAACTTTAACAAGTCATTATCTAGCTAACTTTAGCAAGTAAATTCCACTCAACTCAAGATATAGTATTGCTACTCATTTATTTCCCAATGACTTTGCTTATGTATCAAGTTGAAGCTGGGTTTACCAGGGCGTTTGGTGTCTACTGTTCAAGCTGACTAGCAAGCTAAACAGACAGCTCTGAAGCGGATCTGTTTGACGTCAAGCACCCAAGAAGATCACACGACACAACACTGGACTGACCAAGGGCCCCACCTGCTTTGAGCCCCACCTGTTTAGGTTAAAAAAATGCAGCTCCAAAATGTAGGTGTTTCATGCTCAGTGCATTCTGTGGTGGTGGGGCAGCCTGTGGAAAATACGGAGCTTAGGGATTGGTCATGTTCTCTAGTTGTGCTGTGATCAGCTCAGTGTTCTGTCACTCATGGGGCTACTACATCATTGCAACATCTACAGTGAGTTCAGGCTCCTTGGGTGCTGCCATAGAGTTACATTAGAAGTGCCCATCCAAGAAGGCTCAAGGTCATTGGCCACAAATAAAATTATGTAAAATCATGTTATATCAACCATAGCTTTGATTGGACTGATCATGTCAACATCATACTTTCAAAATCTTAGCTAGCAAGCTAAACAGCACACCACCCTGCATCCCACTGCTGGCTTGCTTCTGAAGCTAAGCAGGGTTGGTCCCTGGATGGGAGACCAGATGCCGCTGGGAGGGCCAGTAGGAGGCACTCTTTCCTCTGGTCTAAAAATTATTCCAATGCCCCAGGGCAGTGATTGGGGACACTGCTCTGTGTAGGGAGCTGTCTTTTGGCTGGGACGTTAAACGGGTGTCCTGAATCTCTGAGGTCACTAAAGATCCCATGACACGTATCGTAAGAGTAGAGGTGTTAACCATGGTGTCCTGGCTAAATTCCCAAGCTGTCCCTCATACCATCATGGTCACCTAATCATCCCCAGCTTACAATTGGCTCATTCATCCCCCTCCTCTCCCTTGTAACTATTCCCCAGCTCGTTGCTGTAAATGAGAATGTGTTCTCAGTCAACTTACCAGGTAAAATAACGGTAAAAACAAGCAGTCATCATCATGAATCACGTCGACACTCTACTGGCAAATCCTTGTCATATGAAGAGAAATTCTAGATAAAACGTATCAGTGCTCATTGGCCATTGGACATAAAAATTACACAACAAGTTGGAAATCGCAAATTCAACAATGAGTGATTTGGAAGGAGTCAGTGGCTAACTGCAAGCATTGCAAAGTAATCACTAGCTTGCTACTCAGTGGAGTGGGTGTGTGGTCAAAGTCTGGGTTTAAGGGTCTCTTTTCAAGCTTAAAATAATTAACATTCAACGCCAGAAAAGGTTGAATACATTGGCCATGCTGTCAATCCAGCATGACTTCTGCCGCCTTCAAAACAACTGTAAACTTTGAACTGGGAAATCTCAGACTTCAGTGAGTTCAAGACAACTGGGAACTCACTCCCAGGTCTGACTGGGAAAATAAGTTTTGAACGGTCATCCAACTTGGAATACCAAGTGGAGAACTCGGGCCTCTTTCTAGAGCGCCGACCTGAAGATCACTGACGTCTTGATTCAACCTTGTTTTTTTCGGAGTTCCCAGTTGTCTTGAAAGCACCATGAATCCAGAGAATGCCAGACTTTGATGCCATAATTTGCCCACAAGGACCGCAACGCCACCTTCCTGTTCAAGTGAGCACAGCACAACAAGTCCAAAAATGTATTGTATGCTGCTGCATAAATTATGCAATATGCCAGGGAGATATGTATACTGTAGTTAAGAAAGTAATACTAAGTGTATGTTGTGTAGTAAGCTGTTACTAGCCCATGTGCCTCACCCTAATAACTTGGTCCCTTTTCCCCTCATTACTTAGCCTACTGTTCTGACTTGGTGGTGCACATGTAGCCTATAACCTGTTTTAGAGAAATGTCATCATCAAATATTGTAAGAGCTTTCATTGTCTGCTTATATGCCTCCTTGATTTATCCTACGGTTCTGACTTGTTGTACAGGGAGAACACTGTAAGAGCAGCCCATGTTCTGAATTATGTCGCTGTACATTTCAAAAGTGCTGAACAAATAGTTATATTGACTACGTTCATCTTAGCTCGCTCATTAACGTCTTATTCAAAATTACGTATTTCCTCTTATCGGCTTGTCGTCCCCTTACAGTTTGTACATCTCAATTGTCATTAGAAACCACATTTGTTTAAGCAAGTCAGCCATATCAGCTATGTTTTTTTTAAAGGCAGTAAATGAGGCTGAATGAATTGTTTCTCTGCCAGACAAGGCTCTGCTGATAGCCAGGTGTAGCGGTGGTAAGGATTCACTCCATGGTGCTGAAAAGAAAGCTCTGCTGTTGGGACAGCTTTATGTAGGCCCTAACAGTTTGTTGGCACCGTTTGTCACCGTTATAGTGCAATGAATGTATTGTTGTGGCTTTGCTGGTTTACATGCTAAAATCGCCACTGCGTAGACTTGAGAGAGAGCAACCTGAGAAATTGAGAGCGAAGACTTGACAAAGACGTGACTAGTGTTAAGTGGACAATTTGATGGTTAAAGATGTATTGTTTACAGTTTGAACCATGTTTCTTTGCTTACGGTTCTCTATTTTTTTATTCAGACGTTTTTCATCCCCTGCTCTCTCTACCAAATTTCTGCACTCGACTGGTCTGTGCTCTCGCTGCACTCATCCTCTGCTCCCGGGACATATCCTTTGCGCTCTCTCGCTCAGTGTTTGCTAGCTCAATTATGTTTCATCTTGCTCGACAGCACCATCTCGCGTGCAATGGGCTTTAGAGGCTGATTTGATGCGATAGGCAACGACAAGGAGATTTTGTCTCAGATCTCAAAAAGGGCTGAAATCGTGTAGTGGCTTTAGTCAACCTGTACTCTATGGCTTTAGTCAACCTGTACTCTATGGCTTTAGTCAACCTGTACTCTATGGCTTTAGTCAACCTGTACTCTATGGCTTTAGTCAACCTGTACTCTATGGATTTAGTCAACCTGTACTCTATGGCTTTAGTCAACCTGTACTCTATGGCTTTAGTCAACCTGTACTCTATGGATTTAGTCAACCTGTACTCTATGGCTTTAGTCAACCTGTACTCTATGGCTTTAGTCAACCTGTACTCTATGGATTTAGTCAACCTGTACTCTATGCTTTAGTCAACCTGTACTCTATGGCTTTAGTCAACCTGTACTCTATGGATTTAGTCAACCTGTACTCTATGGCTTTAGTCAACCTGTACTCTATGGCTTTAGTCAACCTGTACTCTATGGATTTAGTCAACCTGTACTCTATGGCTTTAGTCAACCTGTACTCTACGGCTTTAGTCAACCTGTACTCTATGGCTTTAGTCAACCTGTACTCTACGGCTTTAGTCAACCTGTACTCTATGGCTTTAGTCAACCTGTAATCTATGGCTTTAGTCAACCTGTACTCTATGGCTTTAGTCAACCTGTAATCTATGGCTTTAGTCAACCTGTA
>NW_024061424.1:0-131268 GCF_016432855.1 Salvelinus namaycush
TTGTTTATTTTGTATTTCATGTTGCAAACTTGCTGAAAACTGTCCACAGTGTTCCTATCATCTTGATTAAACAGCACTGAAAAACATTTCACTTACAGAGTGCATCAAACATGATTTAGAGCTTGTTTATGGAAAAGTGTTTATTTCTGTATTTCAACATGATTTAGAGCTTGTTTATGGAAAAGTGTTTATTTCTGTATTTCAACATGATTTAGAGCTTGTTTATGGAAAAGTGTTTATTTCTGTATATCAACATGATTTAGAGCTAGTTTTTGGAAAAGTGTTTATTTCAGTAATTCAATGTTGCAACTTGCTGAAAACTGTCCACAGTGTTGATATCATCGTGATTAAACAGCACTGAAAAACATGTCACTTAAAGAGTGCATCAAACATGATTTAGAGCTTGTTTATGGAAAAGTGTTTATTTCTGTATTTCAACATGATTTGGAGCTTGTTTTTGGAAAAGTGTTTATTTTTGTATTTCAATGTTGCAACTTGCTGAAAACTGTCCACAGTGTTCCTATCATCTTGATTAAACAGCACTGAAAACATTTCACTTACAGGGTGCATCAAACATGATTTAGAGCTTGTTTATGGAAAAGTGTTTATTTCTGTATTTCAACATGATTTAGAGCTTGTTTATGGAAAAGTGTTTATTTCTGTATTTCAACATGATTTAGAGCTTGTTTTTGGAAAAAGTGTTTATTTCTGTATTTCAATTTTGCAACTTGCTGAAAACTGTCCACAGTGTTCCTATCATCTTGATTAAACAGCACTGAAAAACATTTCACTTACAGAGTGCATCAAACATGATTTAGAGCTTGTTTATGGAAAAGTGTTTATTTCTGTATTTCAACATGATTTAGAGCTTGTTTATGGAAAAGTGTTTATTTCTGTATTTCAACATGATTTAGAGCTTGTTAATGGAAAAGTGTTTATTTCTGTATTTCAACATGATTTAGAGCTTGTTTTTGGAAAAAGTGTTTATTTCTGTATTTCAATTTTGCAACTTGCTGAAAACTGTCCACAGTGTTCCTATCATCTTGATTAAACAGTGCTGAAAAAAAATTCACTTACAGAGTGCATCAAACATGATTTAGAGCTTGTTTATGGAAAAGTGTTTATTTCTGTATTTCAACATGATTTGGAGCTTGTTTATGGAAAAGTGTTTATTTCTGTATTTCAACATGATTTAGAGCTTGTTTTTGGAAAAGTGTTTATTTCAGTAATTCAATGTTGCAACTTGCTGAAAACTGTCCACAGTGTTCCTATCATCTTGATTAAACAGCACTGAAAAACATTTCACTTACAGAGTGCATCAAACATGATTTAGAGCTTGTTTATGGAAAAGTGTTTATTTCTGTATTTCAACATGATTTAGAGCTTGTTTATGGAAAAGTGTTTATTTCTGTATTTCAACATGATTTAGAGCTTGTTTATGGAAAAGTGTTTATTTCTGTATATCAACATGATTTAGAGCTAGTTTTTGGAAAAGTGTTTATTTCAGTAATTCAATGTTGCAACTTGCTGAAAACTGTCCACAGTGTTGATATCATCGTGATTAAACAGCACTGAAAAACATGTCACTTAAAGAGTGCATCAAACATGATTTAGAGCTTGTTTATGGAAAAGTGTTTATTTCTGTATTTCAACATGATTTGGAGCTTGTTTTTGGAAAAGTGTTTATTTTTGTATTTCAATGTTGCAACTTGCTGAAAACTGTCCACAGTGTTCCTATCATCTTGATTAAACAGCACTGAAAAACATTTCACTTACAGAGTGCATCAAACATGATTTAGAGCTTGTTTATGGAAAAGTGTTTATTTCTGTATTTCAACATGATTTAGAGCTTGTTTATGGAAAAGTGTTTATTTCTGTATTTCAACATGATTTAGAGCTTGTTTTTGGAAAAAGTGTTTATTTCTGTATTTCAATTTTGCAACTTGCTGAAAACTGTCCACAGTGTTCCTATCATCTTGATTAAACAGTACTGAAAAAAAATTCACTTACAGAGTGCATCAAACATGATTTAGAGCTTGTTTATGGAAAAGTGTTTATTTCTGTATTTCAACATGATTTGGAGCTTGTTTTTGGAAAAGTGTTTATTTCTGTATTTCAACATGATTTGGAGCTTGTTTTTGGAAAAGTTTTTATTTTTGTATTTCAATGTTGCAACTTGCTGAAAACTGTCCACAGTGTTCTTATCATCTTGATTAAACAGCACTGAAAAACATTTCACTTACAGAGTGCATCAAACATGATTTAGAGCTTGTTTATGGAAAAGTGTTTATTTCTGTATTTCAACATGATTTAGAGCTTGTTTATGGAAAAGTGTTTATTTCTGTATTTCAACATGATTTGGAGCTTGTTTATGGAAAAGTGTTTATTTCTGTATTTCAATGTTGCAACTTGCTGAAAACTGTCCACAGTGTTGATATCATCGTGATTAAACAGCACTGAAAAACATGTCACTTACAGAGTGCATCAAACATGATTTAGAGCTTGTTTATGGAAATGTGTTTTTTCTGTATTTCAACATGATTTAGAGCTTGTTTATGGAAAAGTGTTTATTTCTGTATTTCAACATGATTTAGAGCTTGTTTATGGAAAAGTGTTTATTTCTGTATTTCAACATGATTTAGAGCTTGTTTATGGAAAAGTGTTTATTTCTGTATTTCAACATGATTTAGAGCTTGTTTATGGAAAAGTGTTTATTTCTGTATTTCAACATGATTTAGAGCTTGTTTTTGGAAAAGTGTTTATTTCAGTAATTCAATGTTGCAACTTGCTGAAAACTGTCCACAGTGTTGATATCATCGTGATTAAACAGCACTGAAAAACATGTCACTTAAAGAGTGCATCAAACATGATTTAGAGCTTGTTTATGGAAAAGTGTTTATTTCTGTATTTCAACATGATTTGGAGCTTGTTTTTGGAAAAGTGTTTATTTCTGTATTTCAATGTTGCAACTTGCTGAAAACTGTCCACAGTGTTCCTATCATCTTGATTAAACAGCACTGAAAAACATTTCACTTACAGAGTGCATCAAACATGATTTAGAGCTTGTTTATGGAAAAGTGTTTATTTCTGTATTTCAACATGATTTAGAGCTTGTTTATGGAAAAGTGTTTATTTCTGTATTTCAACATGATTTAGAGCTTGTTTATGGAAAAGTGTTTATTTCTGTATTTCAACATGATTTAGAGCTTGTTTTTGGAAAAAGTGTTTATTTCTGTATTTCAATTTTGCAACTTGCTGAAAACTGTCCACAGTGTTCCTATCATCTTGATTAAACAGTGCTGAAAAAAAATTCACTTACAGAGTG
Source organism: Salvelinus namaycush (assembly GCF_016432855.1). NCBI lineage: Eukaryota > Metazoa > Chordata > Actinopteri > Salmoniformes > Salmonidae > Salvelinus > Salvelinus namaycush. The sequence continues at coordinate 3,326 of NW_024061424.1, forward strand.
CATCAAACATGATTTAGAGCTTGTTTATGGAAAAGTGTTTATTTCTGTATTTCAACATGATTTGGAGCTTGTTTATGGAAAAGTGTTTATTTCTGTATTTCAACATGATTTAGAGCTTGTTTTTGGAAAACTGTTTATTTCAGTAATTCAATGTTGCAACTTGCTGAAAACTGTCCACAGTGTTCCTATCATCTTGATTAAACAGCACTGAAAAACATTTCACTTACAGAGTGCATCAAACATGATTTAGAGCTTGTTTATGGAAAAGTGTTTATTTCTGTATTTCAACATGATTTAGAGCTTGTTTATGGAAAAGTGTTTATTTCTGTATTTCAACATGATTTAGAGCTTGTTTATGGAAAAGTGTTTATTTCTGTATATCAACATGATTTAGAGCTAGTTTTTGGAAAAGTGTTTATTTCAGTAATTCAATGTTGCAACTTGCTGAAAACTGTCCACAGTGTTGATATCATCGTGATTAAACAGCACTGAAAAACATGTCACTTAAAGAGTGCATCAAACATGATTTAGAGCTTGTTTATGGAAAAGTGTTTATTTCTGTATTTCAACATGATTTGGAGCTTGTTTTTGGAAAAGTGTTTATTTTTGTATTTCAATGTTGCAACTTGCTGAAAACTGTCCACAGTGTTCCTATCATCTTGATTAAACAGCACTGAAAACATTTCACTTACAGGGTGCATCAAACATGATTTAGAGCTTGTTTATGGAAAAGTGTTTATTTCTGTATTTCAACATGATTTAGAGCTTGTTTATGGAAAAGTGTTTATTTCTGTATTTCAACATGATTTAGAGCTTGTTTTTGGAAAAAGTGTTTATTTCTGTATTTCAATTTTGCAACTTGCTGAAAACTATCCAGTGTTCCTATCATCTTGATTAAACAGTACTGAAAATAAATTCACTTACAGAGTGCATCAAAAATGATTTAGAGCTTGTTTATGGAAAAGTGTTTATTTCTGTATTTCAACATGATTTGGAGCTTGTTTTTGGAAAAGTGTTTATTTCTGCATTTCAACATGATTTAGAGCTTGTTTTTGGAAAAGTGTTTATTTCTGTATTTCAACATGATTTAGAGCTTGTTTATGGAAAAGTGTTTATTTCTGTATTTCAATGTTGCAACTTGCTGAAAACTGTCCACATTGGTCCTATGATCTTGATTTAACAGTGCTGAAAAAAAATCACTTACAGAGTGCATCAAACATGATTTAGAGCTTGTTTATGGAAAAGTGTTTATTTCTGTATTTCAACATGATTTAGAGCTTGTTTTTGGAAAAGTGTTTATTTCTGTATATCAACATGATTTAGAGCTAGTTTTTGGAAAAGTGTTTATTTCTGTATTTCAATGTTGCAACTTGCTGAAAACTGTCCACAGTGTTGATATCATCGTGATTAAACAGCACTGAAAAACATGTCACTTAAAGAGTGCATCAAACATGATTTAGAGCTTGTTTATGGAAAAGTGTTTATTTCTGCATTTCAACATGATTTGGAGCTTGTTTTTGGAAAAGTGTTTATTTCTGTATTTCAATGTTGCAACTTGCTGAAAACTGTCCACAGTGTTCCTATCATCTTGATTAAACAGCACTGAAAAACATTTCACTTACAGAGTGCATCAAACAAGATTTAGAGCTTGTTTATGGAAAAGTGTTTATTTCTGTATTTCAACATGATTTAGAGCTTGTTTATGGAAAAGTGTTTATTTCTGTATTTCAACATGATTTAGAGCTTGTTTATGGAAAAGTGTTTATTTCTGTATTTCAACATGATTTAGAGCTTGTTTTTGGAAAAAGTGTTTATTTCTGTATTTCAATTTTGCAACTTGCTGAAAACTGTGTTCCTATCATCTTGATTAAACAGTACTGAAAAAAAATTCACTTACAGAGTGCATCAAACATGATTTAGAGCTTGTTTATGGAAAAGTGTTTATTTCTGTATTTCAACATGATTTGGAGCTTGTTTTTGGAAAAGTGTTTATTTCTGTATTTCAACATGATTTGGAGCTTGTTTATGGAAAAGTGTTTATTTCTGTATTTCAACATGATTTAGAGCTTGTTTATGGAAAAGTGTTTATTTCTGTATATCAACATGATTTAGAGCTAGTTTTTGGAAAAGTGTTTATTTCTGTATTTCAATGTTGCAACTTGCTGAAAACTGTCCACAGTGTTGATATCATCGTGATTAAACAGCACTGAAAAACATGTCACTTACAGAGTGCATCAAACATGATTTAGATCTTGTTTATGGAAAAGTGTTTATTTCTGTATTTCAACATGATTTGGAGCTTGTTTTTGGAAAAGTGTTTATTTTTGTATTTCAATGTTGCAACTTGCTGAAAACTGTCCACAGTGTTCCTATCATCTTGATTAAACAGCACTGAAAAACATTTCACTTACAGAGTGCATCAAACATGATTTAGAGCTTGTTTATGGAAAAGTGTTTATTTCTGTATTTCAACATGATTTAGAGCTTGTTTATGGAAAAGTGTTTATTTCTGTATTTCAACATGATTTAGAGCTTGTTTATGGAAAAGTGTTTATTTCTGTATTTCAACATGATTTAGAGCTTGTTTTTGGAAAAAGTGTTTATTTCTGTATTTCAATTTTGCAACTTGCTGAAAACTATCCAGTGTTCCTATCATCTTGATTAAACAGTACTGAAAAAAAATTCACTTACAGAGTGCATCAAAAATGATTTAGAGCTTGTTTATGGAAAAGTGTTTATTTCTGTATTTCAACATGATTTGGAGCTTGTTTTTGGAAAAGTGTTTATTTCTGCATTTCAACATGATTTAGAGCTTGTTTTTGGAAAAGTGTTTATTTCTGTATTTCAACATGATTTAGAGCTTGTTTATGGAAAAGTGTTTATTTCTGTATTTCAATGTTGCAACTTGCTGAAAACTGTCCACAGTGGTCCTATGATCTTGATTTAACAGTGCTGAAAAACATGTCACTTACAGAGTGCATCAAACATGATTTAGATCTTGTTTATGGAAAAGTGTTTATTTCTGTATTTCAACATGATTTGGAGCTTGTTTTTGGAAAAGTGTTTATTTCTGTATTTCAACATGATTTAGAGCTTGTTTATGGAAAAGTGTTTATTTCTGTATTTCAATGTTGCAACTTGCTGATAACTGTCCACAGTGTTGATATCATCGTGATTAAACAGCACTGAAAAACATGTCACTTACAGAGTGCATCAAACATGATTTAGAGCTTGTTTATGGAAAAGTGTTTATTTCTGTATTTCAATGTTGCAACTTGCTGAAAACTGTCCACAGTGTTCCTATCATCTTGATTAAACAGCACTGAAAAACATTTCACTAAGAGTGCATCAAACATGAATTAGAGCTTGTTTATGGAAAAGTGTTTATTTCTGTATTTCAACATGATTTAGAGCTTGTTTTTGGAAAAGTGTTTATTTCTGTATTTCAATGTTGCAACTTGCTGAAAACTATCCACAGTGTTCCTATCATCTTGATTAAACAGTACTGAAAAAAAATTCACTTACAGAGTGCATCAAACATGATTTAGAGCTTGTTTATGGAAAAGTGTTTATTTCTGTATTTCAACATGATTTGGAGCTTGTTTATGGAAAAGTGTTTATTTCTGTATTTCAACATGATTTAGAGCTTGTTTTTGGAAAAAGTGTTTATTTCTGTATTTCAATGTTGCAACTTGCTGAAAACTGTCCACAGTGTTGATATCATCGTGATTAAACAGCACTGAAAAACATGTCACTTAAAGAGTGCATCAAACATGATTTAGAGCTTGTTTATGGAAAAGTGTTTATTTCTGTATTTCAACATGATTTGGAGCTTGTTTTTGGAAAAGTGTTTATTTCTGTATTTCAACATGATTTAGAGCTTGTTTATGGAAAAGTGTTTATTTCTGTATTTCAACATGATTTAGAGCTTGTTTTTGGAAAAAGTGTTTATTTCTGTATTTCAATTTTGCAACTTGCTGAAAACTATCCACAGTGTTCCTATCATCTTGATTAAACAGTACTGGAAAAAAAATTCACTTACAGAGTGCATCAAACATGATTTAGAGCTTGTTTATGGAAAAGTGTTTATTTCTGTATTTCAACATGATTTAGAGCTTGTTTTTGGAAAAGTGTTTATTTCTGTATTTCAACATGATTTAGAGCTTGTTTTTGGAAAAGTGTTTATTTCTGTATTTCAATGTTGCAACTTGCTGAAAACTGTCCACAGTGTTCCTGCTGGAGGTCATTTTTCAGGGCTCTGGCAGTGCTCCTCCTTGCACAAAGGCGGAGGTAGCGGTCCTGCTGCTGGGTTGTTGCCCTCCTACGGCCTCCTCCACGTCTCCTGATGTACTGGCCTGTCTCCTGGTAGCGCCTCCATGCTCTGGACACTACGCTGACAGACACAGCAAACCTTCTTGCCACAGCTCGCATTGATGTGCCATCCTGGATGAGCTTTACTACCTGAGCCACTTGTGTGGGTTGTAGACTCCGTCTCATGCTACCACTAGAGTGAGAGCACCGCCAGCATTCAAAAGTGACCAAAACATCAGCCAAGAAGCATAGGAACTGAGAAGTGGTCTGTGGTCACCACCTGCAGAATCACTCCTTTATTGGGGGTGTCTTGCCAATTGCCTATAATTTCCACCTTTTGTCTATTCCATTTGCACAACAGCATGTGAAATTTATTGTCAATCAGTGTTGCTTCCTAAGTGGACAGTTTGATTTCACAGAAGTGTGATTGACTTGGAGTTACATTGTGTTGTTTAAGTGTTCCCTTTATTTTTTTGAGCAGTGTATATATATACATATTTATTTATTTACACCTTTCTTTGCATATCTTTTAAATATTTTATTTTCCAAAAACTCAACTTCAAAACACTCTCCTGCAACCCGCCTCACCAATTTAAAAGAAAAATGTATTATTTACCTCAAATCTGAAATCCACAATAGAAGCTAGCCAGAAGCTAACCAGAAGCTAGCCAGAAGTTAACCAGAAGCTAGCCAGAAGCTAGCCAGTTTACTGGCTAACGTTAGTATTCAGCTAACCACGGTTTGTGGTCATCAGCTATTCCTTTAGCTCGAAAATCTATCGCCAGTTTTGTACAACGCGACTCAGACCAGAACATACCAGACCTATTTTTCTCTCCATATCCCCGGATTTCAACCGCAAGCTCTGGACATTTACACCTGTATTTCGCAGCTAGCTAGCTGCTATCCGTGTCACTACCTGTTTACGTCGATCCCGGAGCAAACATCAATTATTCCGGAGCTAGCCAGCTGAAGAGTTCCATCAGCCCCTCCTGGGCTACAATCACCTATCCGGACCCGTTTTACTGCCAATGCGGAGCCCCACCGGACCTTCACGACTGGACTACCGACGTTATCTGCCCGAGGGAGTTATCCAACTGGCCCCTCCGTCGCGACGTTCCCTGAACGCCCATCTGCGGCCCGCTAATCGTTAGCTGTCTTATCGGCTGCTATCTGAATAAGTCTATCGGACAATTTTTCTAGGGTCACTATAACTATATCTATTTTGCCAATTGGATTTGATCCCCTCTACCACACGGAACCCCACTAATCTACTGACGGAAACGCACAAGGTGGCTAAAAACAGACCTCCATCCTATGCTAGCTTGCTACCGATGGCCCGGCTAGCTGTCTGAATCGCCGTGACCCCAACCAACCTCTACTCACTGGACCCTTATGATCACTTGACTAAGCATGCCTCTCCTTAGTGTCAATATGCCTTGTCCATTGCTGTTCTGGTTAGTGTTTATTGGCTTATTTCAATGTAGAGCCTCTAGCCCTGCTCACTATACCTTATCCAACCTTTCAGTTCCACCACCCACACATGCGATGACATCACCTGGTTTCAATGATGTTTCTAGAGACAATATCTCTCTCATCATCACTCAATACCTAGGTTTACCTCCACTGTATTCACATCCTACCATACCTTTGTCTTTACATTATACCTTGAAGCTATTTTATCGCCCCCAGAAACCTCCTTTTACTCTCTGTTCCAGACGTTCTAGACGACCAATTCTCATAGCTTTTAGCCGTACCCTTATCCTACTCCTCCTCTGGTGATGTAGAGGTGAATCCAGAACCTGCAGTGCCTAGCTCCACTCCTATTCCCCAGGCGCTCTCTTTTGATGACTTCTGTAACCGTAATAGCCTTGGTTTCATGCATTTTAACATTAGAAGCCTCCTCCCTAAGTTTGTTTTATTCACTGCTTTAGCACACTCTGCCAACCTGGATGTTGTAGCCGTGTCTGAATTCTGGCTTGGGAAGACCACCAAAAATTCTGAAATTTTCATCCCTAACTACAACATTTTCAGACAAGATAGAACGGCCATAGGGGGCGGTGTTGCAATCTACTGCAAAGATAGCCTGCAGAGTTCTGTCCTACTATCCAGGTCTGTACCCAAACAATTTGAACTTCTACTTTTAAAAATCCACCTGTCTAAAAACAAGTCTCTCACCGTTGCCGCCTGCTATAGACCACCCTCTGCCCCCAGCTGTGCTCTGGACACCATATGTGAACTGATTGCCCCCCATCTATCTTCAGAGCTCGTGCTGCTAGGCGACCTAAACTGGAACATGCTTAACACCCCAGCCATCCTACAATCTAAGCTTGATGCCCTCAATCTCACACAAATTATCAGGGAACCTACCAGGTACCACCCCAAAGCCGTAAACACGGGCACCCTCATAGATATCATCCTAACCAACTTGCCCTCTAAATACACCTCGGCTGTTCTCAACCAAGATCTCAGCGATCACTGCCTCATTGCCTTCATCCGTAATGGGTCAGCGATCAAACGACCTCCACTCATCACTGTCAAACGCTCCCTGAAACACTTCAGAGAGCAGGCCTTTCTAATCGACCTGGCCGGGGTATCCTGGAAGGATATTGATCTCATCCCGTCAGTAGAGGATGCCTGTTTTTTTTTTTTAAATGCCTTCCTCACCATTTTAAATAAGCATGCCCCATTCAAGATATGTAGAACCAGGAACAGATATAGCCCTTGGTTCTCTCCAGACCTGACTGCTCTTAACCAACACAAAAACATCCTATGGCATTCTGCATTAGCATCGAACAGCCCCCGTGATATGCAACTTTTCAGGGAATCTAGAAACCAATATACACAGCTTTTTCAAGCAGAAATTTCCTTCCTGCAACACAAACTCAAAAAAGTTCTGGGACACTGTAAAGTCCATGGAGAATAAGAACACCTCCTCCCAGCTGCCCACTGCACTAAAGATAGGAAACACTGTCACCACCGATAAATCCACTATAATTGAGAATTTCAATAAGCATTTTTCTACAGCTGGCCATGCTTTCCACCTGGCTACTCCTACCCCGGTTAACAGCACTGCACCCCCCACAGCTACTCGCCCAAGCCTTCCCCATTTCCCTTCTCCCAAATCCAGTCAGCTGATGTTCTGAAAGAGCTGCAAGAGCCGGGCTAGATAATCTGGACCCTTTCTTTCTACATTTATCTGCCGAAATTCTTGCCACACCTATTACTAGCCTGTTCAACCCCTCTTTCGTGTCGTCTGAGATTCCCAAAGATTGGAAAGCAGCTGCGGTCATCCCACTCTTCAAAGGGGGGGACACTCTTGACCCAAACTGCTACAGACCTATATCTATCCTACCCTGCCTTTCTAAGGTCTTCGAAAGCCAAGTCAACAAACAGATTACCGACCATTTCGAATCCCACCATACCTTCTCCGCTATACAATCTGGTTTCAGAGCTGGTCATGGGTGCACCTCAGCCACGCTCAAGGTCCTAAACGATATCTTAACCGCCATCGATAAGAAACAATACTGTGCAGCCGTATTCATTGACCTGGCCAAGGCTTTAGACTCTGAGGATCTGGTGATTGACATCGGCAGACTCGACAGCCTTGGTTTCTCAAATGATTGCCTCGCCTGGTTCACCAACTACTTCTCTGATAGAGTTCAGTGTGTCAAATCGGAGGGTCTGTTATCCGGGCCTCTGGCAGTCTCTATGGGGGTGCCACAGGGTTCAATTCTTGGACCGACTCTCTTCTCTGTATACATCAATGATGTCGCTCTTGCTGCTGGTGAGTCTCTGATCCACCTCTACGCAGACGACACCATTCTGTATACTTCTGGCCCTTCTTTGGACACTGTGTTAACAACCCTCCAGGCGAGCTTCAATGCAATTCAACTCTCCTTCCGTGGCCTCCAATTGCTCTTAAATACAAGTAAAACTAAATGCATGCTCTTCAACCGATTGCTGCCTGCACCTGCCCGCCTGTCCAACATCACTACTCTAGACGGCTCTGACTTAGAATATGTGGACAACTACAAATACCTAGGTGTCTGGTTAGACTGTAAACTCTCCTTCCAGACTCACATCAAACATCTCCAATCAAAAGTTAAATCTAGAATTGGCTTCCTATTCCGCAACAAAGCATCCTTCACTCATGCTGCCAAACATACCCTTGTAAAACTGACCATCCTACCAATCCTCGACTTCGGCGATGTCATTTACAAAATAGCCTCCAATACCCTACTCAATAAATTGGATGCAGTCTATCACAGTGCCATCTGTTTTGTCACCAAAGCCCCATATACTACCCACCACTGCGACCTGTACGCTCTAGTTGGCTGGCCCTTGCTTCATACTCGTCGCAAAACCCACTGGCTCCAGGTCATCTACAAGACCCTGCTAGGTAAAGTCCCCCCTTATCTCAGCTCGCTGGTCACCATAGCAGCACCCACCTGTAGCACGCGCTCCAGCAGGTATATCTCTCTGGTCACCCCCAAAACCAATTCTTCCTTTGGCCTCCTCTTCTTACAGTTCTCTGCTGCCAATGACTGGAACGAACTACAAAAATCTCTGAAACACTTATCTCCCTCACTAGCTTTAAGCACCAGCTGTCAGAGCAGCTCACAGATTACTGCACCTGTACATAGCCCATCTATAATTTAGCCCAAACAACTACCTCTTTCCCTACTGTATTTATTTATTTATTTATTTTGCACCCCATTATTTCTATCTCTACTTTGCATATTCTTCCACTGCAAATCTACCATTCCAGTGTTTTACTTGCTATATTGTATTTACTTCGCTACCATGGCCTTTTTTTGCCTTCACCTCCCTTAGCTCACCTCACTTGCTCACATTGTATAAAGACTTATTTTTCTACTGTATTATTGACTATGTTTGTTTTACTCCATGTGTAACTCTGTGTTTTTGTATGTGTCGAACTGCTTTGCTTTATCTTGGCCAGGTCGCAATTGTAAATGAGAACTTGTTCTCAACTTGCCTACCTGGTTAAATAAAGGTGAAATAAAAAAATAAAAAAAGAATTCCAAGGAGGTCTCTCATCCAAATACTAAGGAGATGCAAGCCTGCTTAGCTTCCGAGATCAGACGATTGGTAGTTACAGTCTTGTCACATCGCTGCAACTCCCGATCGTTAAATGCTGGGTCAATTGTGCACCACCTCATGGGTCTCCCGGTCGCCTCACAGCACTGGTTATTCCCAGTCGGTCTCTCATCCAAGTACTACCAATACGCAAGCCTGCTCAGCTTCCGAGATCAGACTACATCAGGCGGATTCAGGCTGGTATGGCCGTAAGCTATAGAACGAGATTTGGATAGACTATTTAGAGTTAATGTACACCGAAATAGTCGAGAGACTAGAATAACCATTCCATTTTAAAATGGCCTCTATATTATTACTGTTATAAATAAAAGCGCATTCACAACAGTACTGGGCAAGAAGCTTACAGCAACTGGTGTTCCCAGGTGGTCTCCAATCCAAGAACTAACCAGGCCCGAGCCTGCTTAGCTTCGAGTTCAGACAAAATCTGGTGTATTCAGGCTGGTGTGGCCCTAAACCATATAATAAATGTTGGATAGACTATTTAAAGTTAATATACACCGAAATAGTTGAAAGATTAGAATAGCCATTCCACTGTAAAATGTACTTTATATTATTACTGTTATAAATAAAATCATGCTTACAACAGTACACAAAGGTTTTCCCAGGCTATCTCCCATCCAAGTACTAACCAGGCTCAAGCCTGTTTAGCTTCAGAGATCAGACGATATCAGGCATATTCAGGCTGGTATGGGTTGTGAATTCTAACCAGAGATGAAGAGAGAGTGTAGAATCTTCAAACAACAAGCATTTATTATAAGAATTGCAATTCTGGAGAGGTTAATAAATCACTCAAAAGGTGCAGAGTTAAGAGCCCAGGGAAACGGGTGGCTGAAATGACAGAACTCATTCGTGCTGTGTCGCTACAGGCGGCACGAAACACACACCCTGGTCCCAGGGTCTGCTGGGGTTGTGGCCAGCCAGGCAATCTGCGCCGAGATTGCCCCATGTCCCCCAGAGCTCAGGGAAACGGATCGGGGTCCGCATAGACCGGGTAGTGTCTTTCTATCCCAACCACCATCTTCTGCAGGAGGAGCCCACCGGCACAGACGGGGAAGCAAGGCTCCACTTCCCCCAGAAGCAGACGAGGGCAAGCGGATGGAGCCTGTTGTTGTGGTGGGCCGGACCTGTGTTGGGGACATTTGTCATGTCCCTGTCACTGTGGAGGTGGTGCCCTGCTCTGCCCTGGTGGACACTGGGTCCACAGTAACCCTGGTGAGGCCAGAAATTGTGCCAGGTTGGATTCAGTGTGAGCCCACAACTGTGCAGCTCCACACAGTCACAGGTGAGCTGGCACCCATGAAAGGGAAGGGAATAATGACTCTGACAGTAGGGGGCAGGTCTGTGCGTCATCCTGTGTGGGTGGCGGCTGTGCAGGACCCTTGTATACTGGCGTTGGACTTTCTTAGGAGCACAGGCTGCCAGTTAGACCTAAATGGGGGCACACTGAGCTTCCAGGGAGGGCCAGCAGTCACCATGGCCCCCCCCTAATGTCACATTCACTCAACCCAACAAACCCTTTACTCCAACAGTTAAAGCAGCAGAGACTCATGGCTGCCCCCCTTCCTCACATCTGTGTGTCACTTTTCCCCAGCCCCCCTGTCACCTACGGCTGTGTGTTACATTCCCCCAGCTACCTCCACGACACAGCCCTCTGTGAGCCCGGGCCGCACCACCCCAGCCCAGCTACCCAAGATGGGAGAGGAAAGGACACTGTCTGCAGTGAGGGAGATATGGGGGAGGAACTGTGTTGGTCTTGACCCCGAGCAGCAGGAACGGTTGTGGCAGTTGCTGTTTGAATTCAGAGACAGCTTTGCGCTAAGTGAGGAAGAGGTAGGTCAGACTCATCTGGTGCAGCATGAGATCGACACAGGTGATGCTCGACCCATCAAGATGCGTCCCCGCCGTATCCCGCTGGCACGCCAGGAGGCGGCAGACGAGGCTGTGTTGGAGATGCAGCGGGCAGACTTTATCGAGCCCTCAGACAGCCCCTGGGCAGCGCCAGTCGTCATGGTTCCGAAGAAGGGGGGCAAGCTGAGGTTCTGTGCGGACTACAGGCGGCTGAATGAGGTAACCAGGAAGGACTCATATCAATACGCAGTATGGGGTGAGTCACTGGACCTGGTTAGGGGGTCCTGGTTCTCCTCACTAGACCTCCGCAGTGGGTACTGGCAGATGCCCCTCTCCCCAGAGGCCAGAGCCAAAACTGCGTTCTCCACTAACAGAGGACACTGGCAGTTCAAGGTTCTGTGCTTCGGCCTGTGCAATGCTCCAGCTACTTTTGAGCGTTTGATGGACAGGGTGCTGGATGGCATCCCCCGACAGCAGTGTCTGGTATACCTCGATGACATCCTGGCCCATGGCAGCTCCTTCCAGTCTGCCCTGGTGGCGCTACGGCGTGTGCTGGAGCGGGTGACTGCCGCAGGTCTGAAGCTCCACCCCAAGAAGTGCCACTTCATGAGGAGAGAGGTGTCCTTCTTGGGCCACCGAGTGGGGAAGGAGGGGGATCAGCACCATGGAGGACAAGGTGGGGGCTGTCCGAGACTGGCCCACCCCCAACGACCAGCGTCAGCTGAAGAGCTTCCTGGGCCTGGCCTCGTACTACAGGAGGTTTGTACGGGGCTTCTCAAGCGTCACTGCTCCCCTGAACCGCCTGCTGCCGAAGGACAAGGCTTTCACTTGGACAGTGGCGTGTGAGGAGGCCTTCAACAGCCTCAAACGTGCACTGATCGAGGCCCCCGTGCTCGCCCCCCCCTGACCTCACCTTGCCCTTTATCCTGGACACAGACGTGAGCAATGTGGGCATGGGTGGGGCGCTGGCCCAGGTGGGGCCAGAGGGGGAGAGAGTGGTGGCGTTCTTCAGCAAAACATTTGACAAACATGAGCGCCGCTACTGTGTCACCCGGCGGGAGCTCTTGGCTGTTGTGGCTTCCGTCAAACACTTCAAGTACTACCTGGTTGGCCTGCCCTTTACTGTAAGGACTGACCACTCTGCTCTCCAGTGGCTCATGTCTTTCAGAGAGCCAGGGGGGCAGGTGGCACGCTGGTTGGAGGAGCTTCAGCCATATGACATCACAGTGGTGCACAGGGCAAGGCAAGCACAGGGCAGCCACTCCAACACTGATGCCATGTCCCGTCGGCCCTGTACTGCTGACGGCTGCCACCACTGTTGTGAGCGGAGAGAGGGACGGGAGAGAGAGCTGTGTGCAGAGGAGGGGGTCTGTGCCACAGTGTGTCTTGTGTCGGGCGAGCGGGCCTGTCTGCTCTGAGCTGCAGACTGTCGGCGTGGCTGAATGGGGGCAGCAGCAGGGACGGGACACAGACCTACAGCCAGTGCTACAGTGGGTAGAGGCGCAGGTGAGGCTCCCATGGGAAGAGGTGACAGCGCTCTCACTCGCGACCAAAGGGATGTGGTTAAAGTTTGAGCGACTGCGGCTGGCTGATGGCGTGCTACAGCGGGCATGGAAGGAGTCAGCTACGGGAGAGGTGGCAGGTGGTGGTCCCAAAAGCATTGCGGGAGGCTGTGCTCCAGAGTATTCATGGGGGGGGCGGGTTACTGGACACTTTGGGGTCACAAAAACACTGCGCCGCCTCCGTCAGGGCTTTTACTGGGGGCAGCACAAGAGGGATGTGGAAGACTTTTGCCGCCGCTGTGACAACTGCACAGCGAGAAAGGGCCCCCCAGGCCGCTCTCATGCTCAGCTCCAACAGATCCCAGTGGGGGCTCCCATGGAGAGGGTGGGAGTGGATGTAGTTGGGCCGTTCCCCAGCACAGACAGTGGAAACCGCTGAGTGCTCACGGCCATGGACTATTTCACAAAATGGCCCGAGGCCTATGATCTGCCTGACCAGGAGTCAGAGACCATCGTCGACGCCCTGACAGCGGGGATGTTCAGCAGGTTTGGAGCTGCGGAGTCCATCCACAGCGACCAAGGCATAAACTTTGAGTCCCGTGTGTTCGCCACCATGTGTGAGAGGCTAGGTATGCACAAGACCCGCACTACTCCTCTCCATCCTCAAAGTGATGGCCTTGTGGAGCGCTTCAACAAAACGCTTGGACAGCAGCTGGCCATCGTCTCTGCCAAACACCAGCGTGACTGGGACAAGCACCTGCCTATGGTCCTCATGGCATGCCGCTCCGCCGTCCAAGACTCCACCTCCTGCACGCCTGCCCTCCTCATGCTGGGGAGAGAGGTCCGCACCCCTGCGGAGATGGCGTTTGGTCGGACCCCGGTTAGCCCTCATGTTCCCCCGGGGCCGGAGTATGCCCGGAGACTCCAGGACCGCCTGGAGACAGCCCACACCTTCGCCAGAGAGCAGCTGGTGAATGCAGGTGTGAGGCAGAAAAGGAACTATGACGTGCACACCCGGGGAAGGCACTTTGTGGCTGGGGAGCTGGTCTGGGTCTACAGCCCCCTAAGGAAAAAAGGCAGATGCCCCAAGTTGGACAGTCACTGGGTGGGACCCTGCAGCGTCCTGGAGAGGGTAGGGGAGGTTGTTTACCGGGTGTAGCTTCCTCCCAGGGGGAGAAAGGTGGCACTGCAACGGGACAGGTTAGCCCCATACAGAGGGGCCTCTGCTCCCCAAATCCCAGGGACCCCCACAATTCCCTTCTCTGGCAATGACATTCTCCAGGCACCCACCCCCAGGTGCCGCAGACAAGGCTCCAGACAGCCCACTCCCCCTGTCTTCCTCCCTGTGTCACTGCATGGTTCCCCGGAGCCACGGACTGTATTCCCTGTTCCCGCTTCCTTGTCCCCCATATCCCTTCCTTTATCCCCTGGGTCCCAGAGAGGCAGCCCCCTGCCACAGATGGAGCCCCCTGTTTCACATCTGGACACTCCGCGACCATCACGGCCACGCAGGCAAAGGAGACCTCCGGGTCGCTTCAGAGACTTTGTTTGTTCCCTCAGGGACGAGGGACTTTGTGGTGGGGGGGGCTGTGTAGCGACCCGCACAGACAGCGGTGTGTTATGTGGTAGGCTATTAGTGGGTTGTGTTGTACTTACCAGTGTTCGCGGGGTCCGACATGCCAATCAACCTGCTATCTGCCAATCACGGGGATGCCTGGAATGTTCTGATGCCGGGCATCATGGTGTTTGGCGGAGTGGCGTGGAGGGGGGTTGGGCAGGGGGATGGAGCATTGGAAGTTAAGACCAGGTTTAGCCATTGTTCTCTCTCTTATGTCTGGGCTTCACAAGAGAAGGTCACAGTTGGCTTGTGGTGTATCTTTTGTTTATTTGGCGTGGGCTACGGCCAAACAGTAGCCTGTGTAAAGTTGGGTTAATAAACCGTCAATTCGTAAACTCAACCCTCTGTCTGGACAATTGTTCCTTTATGATCTTGTCAGGTCATTACATTGGTGTCAGAAGTGGGATCGGACCTTGCATCCACGACAGTGCGTGTGCTTGGCCCGTGAGCGTGTTCCTGTAAGACGTAGAGTCGCAAGCTAGCGCGAGGACGCGCTCTTTGAAAGGAGGGAGTAGTGTAATGACCCTGGGTTTATAAGCACGGAAATCGACTCTGCCGCACGAGCATGCTTTTGCGGCACAGTCGATAGCGCGCCGGACCTCGGGCTAGAAGGTCGATAGCGCAAGAGCGGTTACAACAGTAACTACTGGGCAAAAAAGTTTACAGCACCTGGTATTCCCAGGTGGCCTCCCATCAAAGTACTAACCAGGCCCGATCCCGGCAAATATGGGTCGGTATGGCCAAAACCTATTGACAGACTATTTAAAGTTTATGTATGTAACTCAAAAACGTAAATGGACTAGAGTTGCTATTACATTTAAAATGCCCATTGAAACAGACTACAAACTACCATGTATTCCTTAATCTTTTGGATATTGCCTGAAGATTATTTCCCTGGAATACTGAGAACTTTACATAAAGATTCCAGCTCTAAAAAATTTGAAGGAAAATTAATCTGACCAACACATTTATCAGCATCACCTTTACGGACAGCGAACAAATTGACCATAAACGCTCCATTTATTAAAACCATATTCTCACCGTTCTAAATAATAGAAGGTTTACAACAGTACACTCTACTGGGCACAAAGTTTACAGCAGCTGGTACTCCCAGGAGTCTCCCATCCAATTGCTAAGCAGGCCTGACACTGCTTAACTTCCAAGATCAGACGAGATCCAGCATATTCAGGCTGTTATGACCATAAGATACAGAATAATAGTTTGATAGACTATTTAAAGTTAATCTAACTCAAAAAAGTAGAAGGACTAGAATAGCCATTCAATTCATTTTAAAATGGCCACTGACAGACTACAAACCACCATGTATTCCAAACCCATTTCCATATAGCGCCCCACATTGGAGGTGTCATAATACCCATAGCATCAAAGTAGACATTATGCAAAACTACAAATCCTTGCGAGCTCCTGCACGTCCTTTGCTAACAGGTATTGTGTCAATTTAAAACTTGCACTAGTGTACATAATTGTCAATTTAAAAACATTTAAACTACATTTAGCAAACATTAGATAATATATCCAGAGATTCTTACTTTTGCCTCGGTTCGGCAGTCTCGTCCAGATCATAGCATTTGTAACTCTTTATGATAGCCACATTAGCAGCTAACTAGTGTGTCATTTTTCGGGAGTAAATACAGGCGAATATGTTGATAAAAGTCACCTTGTCCTACCTAGAGAGATTTACACGGTTATCAAAACGTCCCGCCAGGTAAACCTACGTGAATCACAGCTTGTATATGGCCTATTGTTCACACACGTATCTGCCCTCTCATTGGCTAGAATGGTCCCACCTGACCTCGCCTCCTCCCGCCTGCCTTCCATCTTTGAGGACATGCATTTCCATTGCTAAAGTGGTCACTCGAATATCTTTTCATTAGAATAGACAATCTTTGAATATAGTCAGCCTGGAACGCGACCACGGATTCTTTACAGCATGCGCCATTAGATGAGCGCGGGGAACAAGACGCAGCAACAGTATTTTCGAACTCGCATACATTTTTCTCAGCACATCAAGGTTATTTAAATTGTTGTCTGTTTACACAGTTTCTACTGCTTTGGGGTATCAAAACCCACATTTGAAGTTACATGTAGCTATTGTTTGTTTGCTATTAGCAACGCGGAAGGAAAACAACTAGAGGCCTACTAGCTCCTGTTAGTTAGTTTGTGGCAACAAGAAAACGCCACAAGAAACCCCAGGAGAAGAAACAACATATTTTTCAGGTACATTAATACCTGAACATTGTCTTTCTTAATACGTTGTATAGTAATTGCTAGCCAGCTAGTTTTCTTACATAACATTATAGTTGCCTAGCTAGCTTGCTACTGCGTGTGTGGTCATAGCTAGCTAGGTAACGTTAGATGGTTAACTTAGCTAGCGTTAGTTAGCTCGCCACCTCCCGTGTTCATCTATGTGCTATCTAACGCTAGGTAGTTAGCTAACGTGGGCAAGTGAACATGTTACCTAACCAATCATCTCATATGGACAAGCCGGTATGGTAGACACACAGACCGCTCATATTTAGCGGAGTGAACTGAAGCGTACACGTTAACTAGCTAACAAGCATGTGTTGGCTAGCTAGCAGGTTGTGGTACAATGAATGCAAAAAAACTTGCATCAACGGGGTGGAAATACACGGTTCTCGTATGACGTGTTGTAGCTAACGTTAATGATGTGTTCAAATTATGTTTATTTTCCTCTTTATAGTGCTCCATCATCATGGCTGATGACTTTGATATAGAAGCAATGCTTGAGGCTCCGTATAGAAAGGTGGGTTTTGGCCTAAGGTATTGTTTGTGATTTGTAATACACTGTATTGTAAATACTGTGTCCATATCGCAACAAAACCATTCCTTTTAACTCCAGGGGCGTTTTCCAAATGACCCCACGATGAACGCTGGAATAAAATATTTTAGTATTTTGCTGTTTCAAACAATATTTTTGTCAGTGTCAAATGTCAGACAGGCCCAGGCAATACGTTTGTGATTTTAAGGCACCTTATTGTAAATACTGTGGTGGCCTATGTCACCACTGCCCCAGACCCTATATTTCTAGTAGCTTATTCTATGTGTTTCTGATGTGATGCTGCAGTTCCTTTTGAGACTATGAATAAACGACCATCTATCTCTTTTTGTAGACTTGCCTAACGATATCTCACCTCTACTTCCATGAATTCCAGTGTGATCTGTCAAAAAATGAAGGTAGTAATTGCCCAATGTATTGCTGTACTCTCGTCCCCTTGGTAACATAATTGTGGTCATCGAATGGCCAGTCTACAAGGCGAATGCAGTGGATGCAAAATAACATTTAATTTAGGAACTGGGTTCTTGATCAGGCCCAATTGGCATTCTCCTATATTTTATCAACTGGGCTAACATTTTGTGCATGGGCTATGCGAAACCCATTGCCAATGTGCGGTACCTTTCATTTGGGTGAATCTTATGCTCATGTGGGTGGTAACCAAGAATTTGACAGCTGTCAAACAATTCTTGTCACATGTCTGAGGAGTTTGTCACAAATTAGAATCCAGGGCTGTATGTGTGGTGTTCAGAATAGATTCCCTATTTTAGCCTAAATTACAGACAATTGTCATGTTAGTTCAAGTCTTCTGACAGTTTCACCTCACATATAGCCATTACGCTGCTTTGTGACAGATTGTAGAATGTTAGCCCGGTCGATGAGGAAAAACACAAAAGCTGACCGGGTCTGGTTGAGAAGACAGTTCCTTTAATTTAAAAGACATACCATGGAGACGGTATTCAATTATTTGTATGCATGTTGTGGTTGTTCCACATGGTTGACTTTGTCTGCCTCTGTAATGATAAAGGTTTGGTAAGCTGACACATTATTGAAATACATGATTGTATGTCCTTTACCTTCAGTAAATGAGGTGTGTGGTTATGTAGAGGAAGCAGGTCTGTTCACAATGTTCACTCTTATTTTTCATTCTAGTGAGAGAGAATGTATGGATTTTGTCATTATGCTGCTTTCACCAAGTTATTTTACATAACGCTATTTTGTGTTAAACAGGTTTTCTCCATGGTTGACCACAATGTAATTATTTTTGCATGCTCATTCACAAATGTTTATTTCCCCATAAGTCCATTATATTTGCCACTGTTTTATGTAAAGGCTAAATTTGATAGAACTAAGTACAAACTGTAGGAAACATGGAACTCTTCTATGCTGCTGGCTACAGCACCAACTAAGAAATTTCGTATATCTCATCTTATATTTAATCATGACTTTCCTTGTTAGTCAATATTGCTAAGCTGTGTGAATCCCTGTTTGCTTCAGGGCGAGCTCTTACAGTCCACGAAATGAAACTGGGTGGAGATCACTAGAATGGCACCCCCCCCCCCCCCCCCCCCCCCCCACTGGAAATCGATCTGTCTCGCTGCTAGCATGGGCACATTGATCTTACATGCTGACCAAACCGGACACATGCATGTTGATTTTGTACCTCCACACCAGACACGATCAGGACACGCAGGTTGAAATATCAAAACAAACTGAACCAATTATATTAATTTTGGGACAGGTCGAAAGCATTTAACATCTATGGCAATTTAGCTAGCTTGCTGATGCTAGCTAATTTGTCCTGGGATATAAACATTGGGTTGTTTTACCTGAAATGCACAAGGTCCTCTACTCAGACATTTAATCCACAGATAAAATGGTAAACCAAATTCCTTTCTCGTAATCTCTCCTCCTTCTTCAGGCTTCTTTTTTTACTTCTTTCGGCTTAATATGGCGTTTGCAACCAACTTTACGGTGCATTATTACAACCGACTGGAGTGTGGACGTTAGTTCATCTTTCAATCACCCATGTGGGTATATGCTCCTAAACACCAATGGGGAGCTGGGACGTGGGTATATGCTTTTAAAAACCAATGAGATGGCAGAGGCTGGACTTGCAGCGCGTTGAGCATCACAAATAGAACCTGTTTCTATTTTAGCGCCTGGCCACAATGATTGAATAACATGTATGTGTACATTTATTTTGCAACGCTCGTGTACGCGACCTGAGCGGTGTGGTCAGCATGTTAGGCAAAGAATAGCTTTGGTGATGATCCTGATGGGGCTGCTGAAGACAAATGCACCTGAGATTTAGGTTATGTATTAGTACTCATATTACTCATTGATTTTATGCAAAATGAGTAATCGACATTTATGATGGGGGTAGACACTCATTAAAATAACCTACCTGTAGATCTGTCCCTATGTTAACTTTTGTATGAATACTTTTTTTAACCTATATTTTCTCTTGTTCCCACACACCTTGATCCTGACAACTTGAAATGTTGCCTCTTCGTCCTTATGCTGTTCTATTGGCCCTGCTTAGGATGAGATCAAGCCCAGTAGTCCCAATGGCCATGAGGAACGCAGCAAGAAGTAAGTGAAACAGACATGCTTTGGTAACAATCAACACTCACCCAAATGTATTTATTTGATGTATTTATTCTTGTTTATTGATTTTTCCTTAACTGCCTTACATTGAGTAATTATCTTTCCGCAGGAAAAAGAAGAGCAGGAGCCGAAGCAAAGACCGGAAGAGAAGCAAGAGCCGTGATCGCAAGAAGAGCCATGACCACAAGAGGAGCCGCAGCCGCGAGCGAAAGCGGAGCCGCAGCAAGGAGAGGCGCCGGAGCCGCACTCGGAGCAGGGAGCGCAGCGGCCGCTACAGGGACCACAAGACTACCTTGTATGTATGCCTCATCTGGTGTCAGCATCTCCCTTGAGTCTGCATCACTCCAGTCTGTATAGGAAAATGTGAGCGTCTCGCATTCGGCTCCAGTTGAAATGGACAATTAAGGCATTGCTTTTTATCAGTATTTGAGACAAGATGGGGAACGTTTAGGCTTGCAGGTTAAAGGGTTTTGTTCAAGTGAAGAGATTGATTAGGCTAAGTGTTTAGAAAGGCAAGTGCCATCACATGGACCCCAAAACCACTGTTTATTTTTGACCCCGGGAAGAGTAGTTTCCGCGAAAGCTAATGAGAATCCAAATAAACAAATAACAACCCTCCCACTCCTGCCTGCACTGTCTTGACTGGCACAATTTAATTCCTGGAGTGCCTTATCCCCATTATGAGATCAGTAGTAGTGGCCTTAGGTACTGAGATAAACCTTGTTTTCAATCGCAGCTCTGGGCCGAAATTTAACGGTGGTTCCAGAGGGAAGATTGGCCCTCCACCTGTCATCAAGCTAAGGTTTCTATTACACAATTTTCTGCCGTTTGTGTGGGTAGTTTTGTGCTGTGACGCTGCAATGAATCAACTCATATAGATTCTAATGGAGCCCTTTCTTTCAGCCGAAGGCGTTCCAGAAGCCGAAGCCCTTTCAAGAAAGAGAAGAGTCCTGTGAGGTAAGTGTTTAAACAACCTTACTGTTGCACTATACTCGCTTTGTCTAGGGGGCTTAGGCTTGCCTATTTCCTCTGTAACCTGACAGTGTGCATTAACATGAAAGTATGATTGTGTGGACAGTGTTGGGGGTGTGTGCCTGGGGACAGCGGGTTTGCATACCAGGGATCCAGGGGGACAGCTCTGATGTGACTCCGTGGTCAGCCAGCCCAAGCGTGTCATTTATGTTCAGTTGGTGACAAAAATAACAATCAAACTCCAAAAGGGTGTCAAACAAAAGACACAAAATCAAAAGCCCCGCGGGTCGGGAGATTACTTGTTCAGCTGATTAGCTTGTTAATCTCCCTTGCCTGTGGATCCCACAGCTTCTTTTCCTGTCCTCAGCAGCCATTTCCCTCTAGGTGTAGGATGTGTATCATGGTAGTGTGCGATCTGTGGCCCTACCACTCTTACCTACCAACTTTAGAGAAGACGCATCATGGCTCAATCAGGTTGACATTCCACTTTTAAAGCTTGTTTACCCTTGCTCGACAAAGTCTGCTTACCATTTTGATAATACTTTGCCTAAAGAGTTATGTAACATATGGTATCTTAACTTCTTATGGCTGCATCCTGCTACCGGGATCGATATGACAACAGCCAGTGAAAGTGCAGGGCGCCAAATTCAAACAGAAATCTCATAATTAAAATTCCTCAAACATACATGTGTTTTATATAATTTTAAAGGTAATCTTGTTGTTAATCCCACCAAAGTATCCGATTTCAAATATGCTTTTCAGCGAAAGCACTACAAACGATTATGTTAGGTCACCACCAAACCACAATAAGCACAGCCATTTTTCCAGCGAAAGATAGCAGTCAGAAAAAGCAGAAATAGAGATAAAATTAATCACTAACCTTTGATTATCTTCATCAGATGACACTCATAGGACTTCATGTTACACAATACATGCATGTTTTGTTTAATAAAGTTCATATTTATAACAAAAAATCTGAGTTTACATTGGCGCGTTACATTCACTAGTTCCAAAAACATCAAGTGATTTTGCATAGCCACATCGTTTCAACAGAAATACTCATCATACATGTAGATGGTGTTACAAGTTATACACATGGAATTATAGATATACCTCTCCTTAATGCAACCGCTGTGTCAGATTTAAAAAAAACTTTGCGGAAAAAGCGAACCATGCAATAATCTGAGACGGTGCTCAGAACAATAGCCAAATTAGCCGCCATGTTGGGGTCAACAGAAACCAGAAAATACATGATAATTGTTTCCTTACCTTTGATGAACTTCATCAGAATGCAGTCCTAGGAATCCCAGGTCCACAATAAATGCTTGATTTGTTCGATAATGTCCGTTATCTATGTCCAATTAGCTACTTTGGTTAGCGCCTTTGGTAAACAATTCCAAAGTCACAAAGCGCCTCCACTATAACGTGACAAAATGTCCAAAAGTTCCATAAATCAGTAGAAACATGTCGAACGATGTACTGAATCAATCTTTAGAATGTTGTTAACATACATCTTGAATAAAGTTCCAACCCGAGAATTAGATTGACTTGAAAGCACGGACGTCATACTCATGTGAAGGCGCATGGTGAATGTGTGATCAGCTCGTGGAAGTGATTACTCATTCCTGTCTCCTTCGCCCCCCCTTCACATTAGAGTCATCAGACAAAGTTCTATTGACTGTTGACATCTAGTGGAAGCCGTAGGAAGTGAAAATTCATCTATATCTCGCTGTAATTTCAATTGAGAGCTTGGTTGAAAATCTGACACCTCAGAAACAATTCAAACAGGAAGTGGAACTTCTCAGGTTTTTGCCAGCCATATGAGTTCTGTTATACTCACAGACATAATTCAAACAGTCTTAGAAACTTCAGAGTTTTCTATCCAATATGAATAATAATATGCATATATTAGCAACTGGGACTAAGGAGCAGGCTGTTTTAATATGGGCACCTTTCATCCAAGCTACTCAATACTGCCCCTGCAGCCATAAGAAGTTAATACCTGTCACCAGACTGCGATTCAAAAGGGGAGGGGACATTTGGCCCATAGTAGACTTGCCCAAAACTTGCAGAGTAGCTGGCACATGATTTTTGTTCTGGATTGCCGAGATTACCATTTTGATGGCAAAATATAGTAAAATTCAAGTGCTTTTCTCAAAGATTGAGGCCACTGTGAAAGACAAAAAATAGGTTTACCTCAGAGTAATTCAATGCTTTGTTTCTACAGGCAGCCAATTGACAACCTGACTCCAGAGGAAAGGGATGCTCGCACTGTGTTTTGCATGCAGCTGGCAGCCAGAATCCGTCCACGAGACCTGGAAGAGTTTTTCTCTGCAGTGGGAAAAGTGAGTATCTCTGCTTGTGATGTCATTGTCATTCCTGCGGAATTTTTTTTGGTGTTTGCGCCAGGTGTGACGTGTGCAATATTTCATTTTATTTTGAGAAGGGTGCAAATTCTTATTTTTGACTTATCACCGCCACCAATACCAATGGATTTAGCAATGTCTTTTCCTCTTATGCCTAAACCATCCATTCGAAAACAGATTATTTTTTTTCATTTTCAAGGTGAGAGATGTGCGCATGATCTCTGACAGAAATTCGAGGAGGTCGAAGGGGATAGCTTACATTGAGTTTGTGGAGGCCAACTCTGTGCCGCTGGCTATAGGATTGTCTGGTCAGCGACTTCTGGGGGTGCCAATCATTGTTCAGGCCTCGCAGGTAATGGTCAGTAATCATCTCACATGGATTTTACATTTTCTATTTATTTTAACTAGAGCTGTCAAAGTGAATTCATGAAATGTAGTTAACTTTTGAAATGTTCATGCTTTAAAATGTTTATTTAATCGCGCCAATTTTTTCCCCAAATGTCTTTTTTTCCCCGAACGCCCCCTTTTGAGCGCAACATGCTCTCGGCAGCTGCAGTAGAGCTGTCAGTCTTTCTTGTGGTAGGGTGTCCATTCAAAAACGCATCTTTTGACCAATGGGTAAAATAATGTTAATTGTGTAGATACTCCTTTATGAAAACCAATGGTCAAAACAGCATGTCTCTATCATAATCTGTTCAGAAGTTATTGGAGTTCTTATCCTTGTAGGATGGTCAGAATTAGGGTGATCAATGGAGGCCAGAGACAAAATGTGGTGAAAAAATTCTCTACAAGGCTGGATTCTGTGCAAGAATTAAGTTCGCAGTGTTTTCCAGAAGCACGTGGAGTAGCCAGCCAGCGTCCTCTGGGTCGGCTAAGATTTTTTTGCCAAAAGCT
This sequence comes from Salvelinus namaycush, assembly GCF_016432855.1. Classification (NCBI taxonomy): domain Eukaryota; kingdom Metazoa; phylum Chordata; class Actinopteri; order Salmoniformes; family Salmonidae; genus Salvelinus; species Salvelinus namaycush. The sequence goes on from NW_024061424.1 coordinate 27,380, forward strand.
CTATTTTGTACTCTGGTACATTCTAATGCATCGATTCCATCCGAAATACACCGTGAAATTGAATACTTTGAATTTACCTTCCAGATTGAAAAAAATTGTTGCGCTATTGTTTACAATTTAAATGATAAAATTTATGAATTCAGTGTGTTCTATTTTGGGTGGATATCGCCTATATGATCAGGACAATTTAAGTAAGAACATTACCTTTTTTTAAACATTAAACTTGTCTCTTAAAGCATTTTACTGCAAGATATGAATTGTCACAGTTGTTTGTTCTTCAAATGATGTATTTTATTAAAACAGAAATTAGGTAAAAAAGCCCAAATATCTCAAAATAAATTAATGGTTAAATATAAAATCAAACACATTTTGTGATACATGTTAAGAGAAGAAATGGAACAACATCAGGTACATTTGTGAAAGAATTAAGTGTTTGCAACTATGTGAATTGCAGTATGTCATTTATAAAAAATGAGGAAAAATTGTTTTTTTACCCCCTTTTCTCCCCACTTTTGTGGTATCCAATTGGTAGTTAGTCTTGTCCCATCGCTGCAACTCCCGTACTGACTCGGGAGAGGCGAAGGTCGAGAGCTGTGCGTCATCCGAGAAACAACCCAGCCAAGCCTGATTTTTGACACAATGCCCGCTTAACCCGGAAGCCAGCCGCACCAATGTGTCGGAGGAAACACTACATCTGGCGACTGTGTCAGCGTGCATTGCGCCCGGCCCAGGAGTCGCTAGAGCATCTCTAGTGGTATCGCTAGCTCAGCAAAGCAGTCTCTTAGACCACTGCGCCACTGGGGAGGCCCTAGATTTCTTCTTGTAATCTTGTAAGAGTCTGCTGATTTCCACAGGCACATATGCCGCTGGGTGAGAGAAATTGTCATTCTTTTGGGGGAGAAGTTAGGTTTTATGTGGTGTTGGTCAGTCATTTTAGCTAAAAATGCCACCCCTGCCTAATTTGCGGGCTCGCCCTGAATCGACTCGTAAGATTCAGTATTTTTGGAACGAAGGAGAATGATTTAGTTGCCATACTTGCGAGAACACAAACACTTGCATCTTTCATAGCGAGGGACGGAGAGAGAGGGGCACAGTATAGGCAGGTCGGCCACCAGACTGCCGGAGTCAGAACAGTTCACTCATCCTATTGGAAATCAAAGCTCTATCTTGCAATGGAATACTGTATTTAGCAATTTCTTGTCTTGCAACTTCAGCAAAGCAGGGCCTATCGTTAATGAATAGGCTAGGATATTCTACACGCAACCGACTGAACACACACATGTATCATTAGCGATGAGAAAGAGCAGGCAAGCCAGCTGCACTGATTTTAATTTTATGGGGGAAAACCCACCCCCCAAAAAATTTCCGTTTGCGATTTCTCTTATCGTCAGGATCACAATTTCGTTTAAGTGCTCACATCCCTAATATAGAGGTAATATCAATTTTGAGACATGATGTAATGTTTATATATTTTAGTATACACTTTAGATATTAATTAGAAATGCTGGTTATTCCTCGAAGATTTCTCACAATAACAAGCGTACCTCTGTGAAATGTCAATGGACACAAGCCTTTTATTTTCACCGCCTTTTACATATAATTATTTTGCTAAATATGACTTTTTGGATATAATGTTAATATGTTTGAGAAAGGCCCCTCGGAACGTTTCAGAACATGAATAATCATATTTGTCTCTAAAATGTATTTTCTAACATAAGTGAAATTTCATCACTAAAGTGAGTTTTCACCAACTCTGGGCAGAGTGGGTGGACACCCTACTTGTGGTGCTGAAACCATCCACTATGCATGCACCTCAGCCACAAATTTGAAGGAAAACGTACAGAAAGTTCAACCATTAACACTTTCCCTGGCATTTCTTTAGATAACAGCAAAAACTTGAATTGCACAGAAGTAGCTAGTCAGTTATGCTAACATTAGCTAGCGATCCGAATGTTTAGAATGCCTTGGCTGAATGCCTCTAGATTCAACACTAATTTCCAACAATGATTTTAATCAAAACAGAACTTCTATTCCATTTAGTTAGTTTTTTGTTGTAGTTCTCAGGTCAAAATATTTTAATGATCCAAATTCTAATACATTAGCATCTTGTGGTTAATGTATATTGAACATGGATACGAAGTAGCCTAGGCTAGATCTAACTATGATATTTTACATTAACTTTTATATCAGACCTGGCTTAGATGTCTTAGAATAGGTTATACAACCCAATGGAATGTTTTAAATTAACCTTTTTGATTAGGGTCAAATTGGAAAAATGTAAATTATTCAAAGTTAACTACAGAAAACCATGTGCTTGACTTAATTATTTAAATTATTCGACAGCCTTTATTTTAACAGCGTGAGGCGTTTTGCACCATTTCCCTACGGTCACTTTGTGTGTGTTCTTTCTAGGCTGAAAAAAACAGGGCTGCTGCCATGGCCAACAACCTGCAGAAGGGCAACGCTGGCCCGATGAGGCTCTACGTCGGATCCTTACACTTTAACATCACAGAGGAGATGCTGAGAGGAATTTTTGAGCCTTTTGGACGGGTGAGAGCTGTTGTACAATGTACCCATAGGTGGCACATTTCTTTCAAGTTTGGGGAAGCTGTTTCTCCACACACAAATAAATCACCTTTTATAATAAAGCATTCCATGCGTCTATCACATTTGCAGAATAACATAAGGTAAAAATCATAGTGTGATGAGTAGATTCAGACATGCCAACCTGCATGCATTTTGCGTACCATGCATGCAATTTCAGGTCAAAGCACGCTGATATGAAAAACGACCCTAAAATAAGCAAAAATAGGCTTTGTTGGCACATTGTGGTTTTTGACTCAACCGTCTGAAGATGGCGCTGAGCCAATCAGAGGACTTGGATGCGTAGAAAAAAATCTGTAGCTCTCTGCTCCTGACCGTAGTCATAGTATTATTGTCCCCCCTCAAGCTGGATGGCAGCTCTCCACTTTGTCCATTGATACCACAGTGAGGAAAAATGTAGAACAAACTGTTTAACCTCTCTGGGGCAGGTGGGATGCAATCGTCCCACCGGCCAATAGCCAGGGAAAATACAGCGCGCCATATTCAAATAACATGATATAAAAATCGAACTTTCATTAAATCACACGTGTAAGATACCAAATTAAAGCTACACTCGTTGTGAATCCAGCCAACATGTCAGATTTCAAAGGCTTTTCGGCGAAAGCATAAGATGCTATTATCTGATGATAGCACAACAGTAAACAGAGTAGCATATTTCAACACTGCAAGCACGACACAAAACGCAGAAATAAAATATGAATCATCCCTTACCTTCGACGAAATTCTTTTGTTGACACTCCAATATGTCCCATAAACATCACAAATGGTCCTTTCGTTCGATTAATTCCGTCGATATATATCCAAAATGTAAATTTATTTGGACCGTTTCATCCAGAAAAACACAGCTTCCAACTTTCGCCACTTCACTACAAAATATATCAAAAGTTACACGTAAACTTTACCAAAACATTTCAAACTACTTTTGTAATACAACGTTAGGTATTTTTAAACGTTAATAATCGATCAATTTGAAGACGGGATGATCTGTGTTCAATACAAAAAGAAAACAAACTGACGCAACTTTTTTCGTAACGTGCCTCTCTCAAAAAATGTACTTCATGTGACCCTCATTTACGATAGCCCTACTTCTTCATTACACAAAGGAATAACCTCAACCGATTTCCAAGGACTTGTGACATCCAGTGGAAGCGGTAGGAACTGCAAGCAAGTCCATTAGAAATCTGGTGTCTCTAAGAAAAATCATTGAAAAGACAGTGACATCAAAAAAAAAAAAAATCTGAATGGTTTGTCCTCCGAGTTTTGCCTGCTACATAAGTTCTGTTATTCTCACAGGCATAATTCAAACAGTTTTAGAAACTTCAGAGTGTTTTCTATCCAAATCTACTAATAATATGCATATCTTATATTCTGGGGATGAGTAGCAGGCAGTTGAATTTTGGCATGCTATTTATCCGAAAGTGAAAATGCTGCCCCCTGTCCACAAGAAGTTAAGTGTTGGTCAAGCACACGACCACTTTTGTAGTTAGCTCCTTAGCTAAGGCGTCGTTACGGACAAGGTAGTTAGCGACAGCGTTTAGTCAACTAAGCGAGAACACTTTCTTGCCCGCACATGCTTTGATTGCCAACGGTAGTGGGTGCAAGCGCATTGACGAGCAAGGAAATGTGCTGTATTGAGGTTGTTCAGAGTGTGGATGGAAACAGATGTGGCCGCGGGAGCTGTTCCGCTAATAGCGTCCTTCACAGAAAGTTATTTTAGGCCTACTAATCTTTAAGTCTGTTAATGAATCAGTTCTTGATCTCTCCTCTTGGTATAGCTGTATGTCAACAGTAGGCTTCAAATTATATGATAATAGTCAGATCACCAATGACAACAAAACATGTTGAATGAATGGTAGCCTAGTAATCAGACCCAACTTGGATTAGGTCAGGGGTGGCTCTCTGAAACAAGCTCATATAGGCCTAGTTCAGTTTCATATTCCAAATAGCCTACAGTAAGTTAAAACCTCTTAAGGATCGGACCCTTTCAAAAACAAATATCCTAAAATAACACCCAAATCTAACTGCCTGTAGCTCAGGACCTGAAGCAAGAATATGCATATTCTTGATACCATTTGAAAGGAAACACTTTAAAGTTTGTGGAAATGTGAAATTAATGTAGGAGTATATAACACGTTAGATCTAGTAAAAGATAATACAAAGAAAAAAACATGCGTAATTTATTTTCTTTAATCTTTGAAATGCAAGACAAAGATCGCAATGTGTTCCAGTTTAAGCGCGATTTAGATTTTGCCAGTAGATGGCAGCAGTGTATGTGCAAATTCTTAGACTGATCCAATGAATCATTGTGTTCTGTTCAAACTGTTGTATCAAGTCTGCCCAAATGTGCCTAATTGGTTTAATAATACATCTTCAAGTTCATAACTGTGCACTCTCCTCAAACAATAGCATGGTATTTTTTCACTGTAATAACAAGAATTTTAAGCTTTCTGCTGAAATCAGATATGTCTATGTCCTGGCAAATGTTCTTGTTACTTACAACCTCATGCTAATCACATTAGTGCACGTTAGCTCAACTGTCCCGCGGGGGGGGGGGGGGGTCACCAATCCTGTAGAGGCTGGACTACTACATTGTATCTGGTAATTGAATTATTCAGTTAAGAAGCCAGTGTACAATTTTGCTAGACTATCTACATAACACCTGTTAAGTGGGATGATTAACCTTAAATGTAACCTATAAAGTGGAAATGGCAGTTACAGGTTGTTGTTTTTTTAAGTTAAATGCACCAACCTCCTGAGGGGAAAGTTGATGGACCCCTTCCTGACCTCCCCTCTAACCCAACCTTAGGCCTACATCAGCACCACCTTGTCAGAAAATCCTATGGAGAGCCCTGATTTGTACATTTATACATATTTCTAGTTAGCTACTGAAGAGCAGCCAATTACCAAGGACCCATAAGTCGAGAGCCTACCATTCCTACTGGCCAACATGACATTAATAGGCAAAAAAAAAAAGCATTTGCCTATGATTTGAGCCGTGTGGGCTGTCGCGCGTGGTCCAGTGCCGGGGCTAAAGTGGTACTGATAAAATTACTTCAAGGTTGGCCGGTGTGTAGATTTGTTAACAGTAGGCCAAGTCATTGTTGTAAGTTAATACACTGCTCAAAAAAATAAAGGGAACACTTAAACAACACAATGTAACTCCAAGTCAATCACACTTCTGTGAAATCAAACTGTCCCCTTAGGAAGCAACACTGATTGACAATACATTTCACATGCTGTTGTGCAAATGGAATAGACAAAAGGTGGAAATTATAGGCAATTAGCAAGACACCGCCAATAAAGGAATGGTTCTGCAGGTGGTGACCACAGACCACTTCTCAGTTCCTAAGCTTCCTGGCTGATGTTTTGGTCACTTTTGAATGCTGGCGGTGCTTTCACTCTAGTGGTAGCATGAGACGGAGTCTACAACTCACACAAGTGGCTCAGGTAGTGCAGTTCATCCAGGATGGCACATCAATGCGAGCTGTGGAAAAAATGTTTGCTGTGTCTGTCAGCGTAGTGTCCAGAGCATGGAGGCGCTACCAGGAGACAGGCCAGTACATCAGGAGACGTGGAGGAGGCCGTAGGAGGGCAACAACCCAGCAGCAGGACCGCTACCTCCGCCTTTGTGCAAGGAGGTGCACTGCCAGAGCCCTGCAAAATGACCTCCAGCAGGCCACAAATGTGCATGTGTCAGCATATGGTCTCACAAGGGGTCTGAGGATCTCATCTCGGTACCTAATGGCAGTCAGGCTACCTCTGGCGAGCACATGGAGGGCTGTGCGGCCCCACAAAGAAATGCCACCCCACACCATGACTGACCCACCGCCAAACCGGTCATCCTGGAGGATGTTGCAGGCAGCAGAACGTTCTCCACGGCGTCTCCAGACTCTGTCACGTCTGTCACATGTGCTCAGTGTGAACCTGCTTTCATCTGTGAAGAGCACAGGGCGCCAGTGGCGAATTTGCCAATCTTGGTGTTCTCTGGCAAATGCCAAACGTCCTGCACGGTGTTGGGCTGTAAGCACAACCCCCACCTGTGGACGTCGGGCCCTCATACCACCCTCATGGAGTCTGTTTCTGACCGTTTGAGCAGACACATGCACATTTGTGGCCTGCTGGAGATCATTTTGCAGGGCTCTGGCAGTGCACCTCCTTGCCCTCCTACGGCCTCCTCCACATCTCCTGATGTACTGGCCTGTCTCCTGGTAGCGCCTCCATGCTCTGGACACTACGCTGACAGACACAGCAAACATTTTTTCCACAGCTCGCATTGATGTGCCATCCTGGATGAACTGCACTACCTGAGCCACTTGTGTGAGTTGTAGACTCCGTCTCATGCTACCACTAGAGTGAAAGCACCGCCAGCATTCAAAAGTGACCAAAACATCAGCCAGGAAGCTTAGGAACTGAGAAGTGGTCTGTGGTCACCACCTGCAGAACCATTCCTTTATTGGGGGTGTCTTGCTAATTGCCTATAATTTCCACCTTTTGTCTATTCCATTTGCACAACAGCATGTGAAATGTATTGTCAATCAGTGTTGCTTCCTAAGTGGACAGTTTGATTTCACAGAAGTGTGATTGACTTGGAGTTACATTGTGTTGTTTAAGTGTTCCCTTTATTTTTTGGAGCAGTGTACTCACTGTTTGCAAAAATACCCGTTCTGAGCAGGCCTAGAGCTGAGCATAAGTGTTTATTAGGCTATGCATATTATTTATTTTTTAATCTTTATTTAACTAGGTGTAAAAAAATATGGCCTTTTATAAAACCATTTAATGTCATTATGTAGACATTAGCAGCATATTTTTAATATCAAAATGACAGTCCACTCATACACCAAAAAACTGAGATCAATAAAAACAACCTTGTCTTGAATGCAACCAAAAGCCTAAGCCTATGAAAAGAGGGTGGGACACAGATTGTAGGGCTACAGTATATCAGTGCTGTGCAGATTTTAATCTGTTATCCATTTCTTTCCACCAGATTGAGAGTATTCAGCTCATGATGGACAGTGAGACTGGAAGATCTAAAGGATATGGCTTCATCACTGTAAGTATCACACTAAATCCAGTCAATCTTTTCCTCTATAAACTTAAATCCCCTCGTTTACATGCACACCAGGGTTTCCGTTAGTCGGTAATATCCGACTTTTGGACGATAAAATATAATATGTAAAGCAGATTAATCAAGTTTCCTTTTGTCCCCAAAAAATAAAAATCCCGTTGCGAAGCAATGTATTTTTGCATATTCATTGATATGAAATACCAGTCATGTAGCGTGAGAGCTGCTGATAGAGCTCAAACTGCTGTTTGTTGCTGGTGGAGTGAAACGTGCTTTAATAAGCCCAAACATTGGGCAACGATTCTGAAGGCAATTGAGTGTAAAATATAAAATTGAGGGGGGGGGGAATATTTAACCAATTTTAGAATAATCTAACACAATGTGGAAAAACTCAAGGCGTCTGAATACTTTCCGAATTCACTGTATACCTAAAAGCCGGCAGATGGTATAGTTAAAACCCTAAAGTTTTACACACAATAACCTTGGGGTGCCTCAAAAATAATATAAAAAACGTTGTCCTTGGACACGGAGGGGTTAAACACTAACGTTACGTCCATCCAGTGAAGAGAGAAGAACCGGACAGAGAGAGCGTATGTTCCCAGCATCCGTCAACGAGGGGGCCAACTTCAATCTGTTTTACCAAATTTCTACCAGGATGTTAAATGTGCAACCAGAGGGGGGGGGAAAGAAGCTCTAGACCACCTTTACTCCACACACAGAGACGCGTACAAATCTCTCCATTGCCCTCCATTTGGCAAATCTGACCTTAATTAAATCCTCCTGATTTGTGCTTACAAGCAAAAACTAAAGCAGGAAGAACCAGTGACTGAGTCAATAAAAAAACGTGGTCAGATGTAGCAGATGCTAAGCTACATCAGTCACTGGCTTCATCAATAAGTGCATCGATGACGTCGTCCTCACAGTGCCTGTACGTACAGACCCAAACCAGAAGCCATGGATTACAGGCAACATCTGGCTATCCAGACTACTTGCATTTCACTGAAATGCAAATTTCACATTTTATTATTTCACCTTTATTTAACCAGGTAGGCCAGTTGAGAACAAGTTCTCATTTACAACTGCGACCTGGCCAAGATAAAGCAAAGCAGTGTGACAAAAACAACACAGTTGCACTTAAACAGTCAATAACAAAATAGTAAAATCTGTGTACAGTGTGTGCAAAAGTAAAAGAGTAAGGCAATAAATAGGCCATGGAGGTGAAATAATTAGAATTTAGCATTAACACTGGAGTGATCGATTTGCAGTTGTGCAAGTAGAAATACTGGGGTGAAAGAGAGTAAGTAACAATATGGGGATGAGGTAGTTGGGTGTGCTATTTACAGATTGGCTGTGTACAGGTACAGTGATCTGTAAGCTGCTCTGACAGCTGATGCTTAAAGTTAGAGGGAGATTTAATAAGTCTCCATTTTCAGTGATTTTTTGCAATTCGTTCCAGTCATTGGCAGCAGAGAACTGGAAGGAAAGGCGGCCAAAGGAAGCGTTGGCTTTGGGGGTGACCAGTGAGATATATACCTGCTGGAGCGCGTGCTACCGGTGGGTGTTGCTTGTTAACTCGAAATGACACAACGACAAGGTTCCAGTTTAACAAAGTTTACTATACTATATGAACACACTACAAGTAGCCATTCCACTCAAGGCCAGGTCCATCAACGACAAGACTTCATGCGCAGTCGCACTCTTGACTCAGTGATAGCCCCGTAATAACAGAAGTATAGGGATACTTAAAACATGAACTTAACAATCTCTCCCTTTTCTTTAAAGACAAATAAAACATCAAAAACATAATTAAAGGTCCAAGTATTATTCAAGATCCCCATTACAAATGGGTTGTGTGACAGTTTTTTTATTTGTATTACTCAAGCTGCCACTTTCCATTACTGAGAGCCTGTAGGAGCACAAGACTGGATGCTCCTTTTTTAGTCAGACAGTCAGCAAGCTGTTCCTTTGTGTTCGACCACAGAATCCGCTGGATTTTCTGTGCTTGAATAAGTTCCTTGATGCTGCTAATCTCAAGACGAAGTCTTTTCTCTGTGACAGACTTGGTTGACTTCACAGCATCAACTAATGAGTAGTTGTCAGTGACACAAACTACAGGTAGAATGTGCCGTTTTGTCTCACCAGTGGTAAGCTCTGAGAACAGAGTTGCAAGAAAGATCGCATTGTCAATTCCAGTGTTTCTCCAGCAAGTGTGCTTCGGACAACCCTTCTGATCCTTTTTGACTGCCAACAGATAGGTGAGAATCTTCCTCCTTCACCCATTAACACGATTAGATGTCCACCTTGTGTGCCTCCATCTGTAAGGTTCCCTAGCAAAGCATCACTGAAGACAACTAGTTTCAAAGAGTCATCTTTTCCAACATGCTGAAACTTTAAAGTCACTTGTTGTGATTTCAGTTTACGAACAACTTTGTTTGCCTCATGAATGGTTTGTACAGTGGCGTGTTTTGTGTTAGATGCCAAGTTGCAAACATCAAACATTACATCAGGTCTACTCTGTCTAGCAACCCATAGAATTTGACCTATCTTCGACCTCAATTGATCAGCTTCAATTCCACATAGAGGGGAATTCCTTTGTACGGGTCTTGAAGAATCCATGTGGATGGGTTGAAGATCCTTGATATAGCTCTCCCGTTGCATCAGTATTGTTCCATCAACTGTAATAAACTCTATGCCAACATAACAAAAATTATCATGCTCTTCACGGCCAACCTAGAAAACAGCTTTGAGGTGTGGAATCACAGTTGAAGCAAAGGTCTGTGAGCCACCCCAGATAAATTCATCAACATGACAGGCAAGTACTCCAGTCACATTGCAGTCTTGATCAAGCCAATAGAAGACTGCAGGATCCACTTGTGACATTTTTCCACCTGTATTCAGCATTGTTGCCTTGACTTTGTTGTACCAGTAGAGTGATCCATCTGCCAGTCCATACACACACTTTTTTAGTTTCCACAGTGTTCCTTCGCTTTTAGCTTCGGGCAGAGGTCGAATGTGAATGTCCCTTGACAGCTCTGTTCCCTGCAAAAATCTAGATTTGATGTCTATGGAATTAAGTTTCCATTTTTTCTGGCAGATCACTGACATCAGCAATCTGAGTGACTCTGAGGCACATGTCGGTGAGTCTTTTGGGAGTTCTTTAGCAGCCAGCTCCTCAACCTCTAGCCACTAGACGTGCTTTGGGCACTATTCCAGTTAAGGATTCTTTAAGGGTACACACCCACCTTGTTGAGACGCACTTGACTTCCTCAAACACTCCATTTTTCCTCCAATTACTGAGCTCATCTAGCTTAGCTGAGTCAAATGACACGTCCTTTGTTTCAAGTACATCATCATTTTGAATGTCATTCTGTTTTTCTCGATTTTCCATTGGTTCAATTCTGATATTATCTACAAGTGACAGGTCAGCTGACCCTGTTGTACCAGAAAGTGTAGCTGGTTCAGAGTACTGCAAGTTGTACCAGTTCTTGTGTTTTGCTTTTCCTGCTCGTCCAATGACGGTTGCTGTATGTGGAATACCACTTTCTCTGTCCATGTATTTAACAGTTTGTCCAGTTTTCAGATTGGAACAACCATGTTCTCTTAACACATGTGGCTGTTGTTGAATGTTTTCCTCATTTGAACGCTCAACAGTATTACCTGTGGCATGGTTGAAGGTCTCTGCTCCATTTCCTGTGTCAGTTTCGGTGTCCATATCATTGGATGCGACATCTGGTAGGTTTGTGTCTGTTACTGTGTCCTTTTTGTCATTTTCATTAGGAGACTGATTCTCAGCAACAGCCCCTCTATCTTGTTGATCATTTACTTTCTGCAATCTTGAGTGATGCACCCTGACAATCATGCCTCCGTGCCTCACAAATATCACCACACCATCTTGACCAATGACTACTCCCGGTCCTTTCCACTCTTGACAGTCAACTCGTTTGTAGTACACTTTGTTTCCAGTTTCGTACTTATCATCATTATTCCCTGAACTGCTGAGTAACCTCTGAAGTCTGTCAACTGTATCATGTCCAAACTGTTTGTAAAGCTTTAACAATACTTTGTGTTTTTCTTTAGTGCTCATGTTCTCTGTGTCAGTCAGAATCAAATTTTTGCATGGACTCTGTGATGTCTTTGTCTAAAATGTTTACACAATAGTGGCCTGAGGTAGTAAGTTCAAGAGTCACTGGTTGTTTAAAGATCACTGCCTTGTCATTTTTTATGTCTAGTACAGCCCCTGCCTTCTTGAGGGAAGCTTTGCTTAATAGTAAGGGGATATCTGTAGGGACCACCTCTGTTTCAATGTGACACTTAGTCTGACCAATTTTTGCTGGTATCTTAACTCTCTTGGTAGAATGGACAATTCTCCCATCTCAAAGTGAAAGCTCTGTTGCTTGGTGTGTCAATCATATTTAGTTCACTGACATAGCTATCAAGCCATTTTGCACCACACACTGTCCGTGTACATGCAGTATCAATCACAGCAGATCCTAAGGATTCAACTATAAAAATCTCAGTATCAGAAGCAGATTCATTTGAAAACAGTGTAATGTTACACTGCTCTATCTCTGTGTTTACATTTTCCTCTGTTAGTTTAACTTGTTCATTTTTATGAGGACATTCTTTAACCCAATGGTAAGTGCTTTGACAAATTGCACATTTCGATCTCCTTCCATATTTGTCCAGTGGATTTGTGCCGGGAAATGGCGCCCTCTTCTGGTTGTCTTGAGAACGTGACTTGTTGGCGCCTTTTCTGTGCTGCTCAGTGTAATATGCTGCGTCACTCACTTGCATTCCATCTGTTATTGGCGCGACAGACGTCTTATCACCAAATATTCTTTTTAGTGCCGACTTCATAGATGCAAAAGTCAGCACAGTACAAGCAGTCAAAGCCAACTGTTTCTCCCTACCATCTAGACAGGCAGTATCTTGTAACTTGAACGCTAACACTGCATCTGGGAGAACCATGTCGTACTTGCGCATCCTATTGTGCCTCTGTTCGAAATCAATGATGTAGTCCGTCATTGCAACCGAAATATCTCTCCTAACACTGTCAAAGTTTGAATATGCCTCGTAGGCACGGTCTTTCTCTTTAAGAAATACAGAATCCAGTGCTGTGATCAAAGTTCCCATACCGTCATCCTTGTTCAAATCCTCAACGGATATTTCCAGTGCTGTATCTCTCGCTCTTCCCTCGAGCGATAATACCACCGCAAGTGCTTGCTTTTTCGCATCCAGATTAGTAACGCGTGTCCAGATTCCCAGTTCATTTTTCCAACTTTCGTACGACCTCTTCTCGTCGAAGCGAGGTGGCACATTGTAGTTAGAAACCATCCTCTGCTACCAATGTTAACTCGAAATGACACAACGACAAGGTTCCAGTTTAACAAAGTTTACTATACTATATGAACACACTGCAAGTAGCCATTACACTCAAGGCCAGGTCCATCAACGACAAGACTTCAGGCGCACTCTTGACTCAGTGATAGCCCCGTAATAACAGAAGTATAGGGATACTTAAAACATGAACTTAACATTGCTATGGTGACCAGTGAGCTGAGATAAGGTGGGGCTTTACCTAGCATAGACTTATAGATGACCTGGAGCCAGTGGGTTTGGCGACAAATATGTAGTGAGGGCCTCGCCAACGAGAGCATACAGGTCGCAGTGGTGGGTAGTATATGGGGCTTTGGTGACCAAATGAATGGCACTGTGATAGTCTACATGCAATTTGCTGAGTAGAGTGTTGGAGGCTATTTTGTAAATGACATTGCCGAAGTCAAGGATCGGTAGGATAGTCAGTTTTACGAGGGTGTGTTTGGCAGCATGAGTGAAGGATGCTTTGATGTGAAATAGGAAGCCGATTCTAGATTTAATTTTGGATTGGAGAGGCTAAATGTGAGTCTGGATGGAGAGTTTACAGTCTAACCAGACACCTAGGTATTTGTAGTTGTCCACATATTCTAAGTCAGAGCCGTCTAGAGTAGTGATGCTAGTTGGGCGGGAGGGTGCGGGCAGCAATTGGTTGAAGAGCATGCACCTTTTTTTTTCTTGCATTTAAAAGCAGTTGGAGGCTTTGGAAGGAGTGCCGTATGGCATTGGAGCTCGTTTGGAGGTTTGTTAGCACAGTGTCCAAAGAAGGGCCAGAAGTATACAGAATGGTGTCGTCTGCATAGAGAAGAATCAGAGGATCACCCGCAGCAAGAGCGACATAATTGATGTATGAACTGAACTCTGTCTCAGAAGTAGTTGATGAACCAGGCGAGGCAGTCATTTGAGAAACCAAGGCTGTAGAGTCTGCCAATAAGAATGCTATGATTGACAGAGTCGAAAGCCTTGGCCAGGTCGATGAATACAGCTGCACAGTATTGTCTCTTATCGATGGCGGATATGATATCGTTTAGGACCTTGAGCGTGGCTGAGGTGCACCCATGACCAGCTCAGAAACCAGATTGCATAGTGGAGAAGGTACGGTAAGATTCGAAATGGTCGGTGATCTGGTAACCTGTCGCGGAACCCCTCGCCAACAGCCAATGAAATTGCAGGGTGCCAAATTCAATCAACAGAAATCTCATCATTCAAATTTCTCAAACATACAAGTATTAGACACCATTTTAAAAATAAAATTCTCGTTAATCCAACCACAGTGTCCGATTTCAAAAAGGCTTTTCGGTGAAAGCAGAACATATCATTATGTTAGGTCAGCAACTAGTCACAGAAAGCATACAGCGATTTTCCAACCAAAGAGGAGGAGTCACAAAAAGCAGAAATAGAGATAAAATGAATCACTAACCTTTGATATTCCTCATCAGATGACACTCCCGGGACAACATGTTACACAATACATGCATGTTTTGTTCGATCAAGTTCATATTTATATCCAAAAACCTCAGTTTACATTTGGCTTTGCCTCCAAAACATCCCGTGAATTTGCACAGATCCACATCACATACAGAAATACTCATAATAAACATTTATAAAAGATACAAGTGTTATTCACAGAATTAAAGATATACTTCTCCTTAATGCAACCGCTGTGTCAGATTTAAAAAAAACTTTACGGAAAAAGCAAACCATGCAATAATCTGAGTACGGCGCTCAGAGACCAATACAACCCAAACAGATATCCGCCATGTTGGTGTCAACAGAAGTCAGAAATAGCATTATAAATATTCACTTACCTTTGATGATCTTCATCAGAATGCACTCCCAGGAATCCCAGTTCCACAATAAATGTTTGATTTGTTCGATAAAGTTCATCCTTTTTGTTAGCGCGTTTAGCCCAGTATTCCAAATTCATGACGCGCGATCACTAGGAGCAGACAAAGTCAAAAGGTTCCGTTACAGTCCGTAGAAACATGTCAAACGAAGTATAGAATCAATCTTTAGGATGTTTTTAACATAAATCTTCAATAATGTTCCAACAGGAGAATTCCTTTGTCTTCAGAAATGCAATGGAACTCAAGCTAACTCTCACGTGAACGCGCATGGTCAGCTCGTGGTTTTCTAGGAGAGACCTTACTCAATCCCCTCTCATTCGCCCCCACTTCACAGTAGAAGCATCAAACAAGGTTCTAAAGACTGTTGACATCTAGTGTAAGCCTTAACAAGTGCAATATGACCCCATACACACTGTGTATTCGATAGGCCAAGAGTTGAAAAACTACAAACCTCAGATTTCCCACTTCCTGGTTGGATTTGAGTTCTGATGGAACAGATTTGAGTTCTGTTATACTCACAGACATCATTCAAACAGTTTTAGAAACTTCAGAGTGTTTTCTATCCAAATCTACTAATAATATGCATATATTAGCAACTGGAACTGAGTAGCAGGCAGTTTACTATGGGTACGCTTTTCATCCAAACGTGAAAATGCGGCCCCCTAGCCCAAACAGGTTAACTAATTTACTACTCCATCCCACCAAAACAGGCTACAATTTCAGGCACTATTTTCTAACAGCTATTACACTAAAAGGGCATTATTATAATTTTTTATAGTATTATTCCAACCTCACTGTGGAAATATAAAACAAAGGAAATTAACTTTATGGACTGCACTGGGCATTTAACCTTATTGACAGGGTGTCTTTTTTACAAATGAGGCCTGTATACACATCAATACACATCGGCCACACGTTTCTCTTGCTCTGTTTGACTGATAAAGTATGGTTGTTTGGCTGCATGGGGGTGCTGTTAGACATAACCGTTCATGCAAGCTCATTGGCTTATTGCAGCCATATAGTTGTGGAAAATATTGCGTTTGAAGATTTGCATCCATACAAGCTATATTCCAAATTTGGTGCCTAGCAGTTGTGGTTGAAGACGTTTAAAGTAGTCAGCATAAAATAGTCCAAAATAGGAATATTGCATGATGTGTTTTAGTTGTGATATTTGGCAAGTGTTATAAGAAGTACAGAAGTAGCGTGATGTGTCAAATTTGTCCTGATGGTGGCACTGTGGGCCCACATCCTGAACCCTGGCATTGCTACTTGCAGCTATTATTATTATTTATTTCATTATTTTTCTTCTGGCAATTTGGTGAAAAAATTATAATTCCCGTGTCATGAGGCCTAGGATGGTCAAACCTGGCATGATGGTGGGCCAAGGTCCACACCGTCTTGTGCCATGCCATTAGGCCACATGATGGCGTTATAACAATCTATTTCACATGCAAACTTTGAAAGGTCACGCCCCTCAACCCATTTGACCTAATCATGAAATTCGATATATGTGTCCTTCAAAATAAACATTTGCCTCTGACCCATAAGGTCCTCCATAATGGATTTCCCGCCATCTTGTTTTTTGTTAAAAACACAACGCTACTCCTCTGGTACCGAATGACCGATCTGTACAAAGCATAATGTGGCATCTATGAACCAAAGTTCTACCAACGCAATATTTTTACAACTAGTACCTAAAATATGGCCGCAATTGACCAATAAATTAAGCTAACGTATGGAGTTTTAACATGGTCATACCATGGATCATTTAGCTGTTTGATTTTGGATTTTAGGACCCCCTTAGGTATATTAAAATTATAATTTGGCCTTTACTACTGTATAGCCCATAGAAATGCATTGAATGACATTCATACATTCACAAGCCACCGGGGTTTGACAATCTGGATGGAAAATTACTGAGGATAACAGCAGACGATATTGCAACTCCTATTTGCCACATCTTCAATCTAAGCCTACTAGAGAACGTGTGCTCTCAGGCCTAGAGGGAAGCTAAAGTCATTCCTCTACCCAAGAATAGTAAAGCCCCCTTTACTGGCTCAAATAGCCGACCAATCAGCCTGTTACCAACCCTTAGTAAACTTCTGGAAAAATTGGTGTTTGACCAGATACAATGCTATTTTACAGTAAACAAATTGACAACAGAATTTCAGCATGCTTATAGGGAAGGACACTCAACAAGCACAGCACTTACACAAATGACTTGATTGGCTGAGAGAAATTTATGATAAAATGATTGTGGGAGCTGTTTTGTTATACTTCAGTGCAGCTTTTGACATTATTGATCATAGTCTGCTGCTTGAAAAACGTATGTTATGGCTTTACACCCCCTGCTATAATGTGGATAAAGAGGTACTTGTCTAGCAGAACACAAAGGGTGTTCTTTAATGGAAGCCTCTCAAATATAATCCAATTAGAATCAGGAATTCCCCAGGGTAGCTGTTTAGGCCCCTTTAAAAAAAAAAATACTAACGACATGCCACTGACTTTGAGTAAAGCCAGAGTGTCTATGTATACGGATGACAACGCTATACACGTCAGCTACTATACTGACTGAAATGAGTGCAACACTCAACAAAGAGCTGCAGTTAGTTTCAGAGTGGGTGGCAAGGAATAAGTTAGCCCTAAATATTTCAAACTAAAAGCTTTGTATTTGGAACAAAACACTCACTAAAACCTAAACCTTAACTAAGTCTCTTAATAAATAATGTGGAAATTGAGCAAGTTGCGATGACTAAACTGCTTGGCGTAACACTAGATTGTAAACTGTCATGGTCGAAACATATTGATGCAGTAGTAGCTAAGATGGGGAGAAGTCTATCTAATAAAGCGATGCCCTGCCTTAACACTATCAACAAGGCAGGTCCTACAGGCCCTAGTTTTGTTGCACCTTGACTGCTGTTCAGTCTTGTGGTCTGGTGCCACAAAAAAAGGACTTAGGAAAATTGCAATTGGCTCAGAACAGGGCAGCACGGACACCCATGCGTACCCCACAAGACATGCTTCAGTCTCCAAGTCCAGAACAGGCTATGGGAGGCACACAGTACTACATAGAGCCATGACTACATGGAACTCTATTCCACATCAAGTAACTGACGCAAGCAGTACAATTCGATAAAAAAAAAAAAAACCTTATGGACCAGTGGGGACTGTGAAGCAACACAAACATTGGCACACACACACACACACAAGTGGACTTAGTACTGTAGATATGTGGTAGTGGTTGAATAGGGTCCTGAGGACACACTGTGTGCTGTGTAATCTGTGAATGTAATGTTTTAAAAATTGTATAAACTGCCTTAATTTTGCTGGACCCCAGGAAGAGTAGCTGCTGCTTTGGCAGCAGCTAACTAGGATCCATGATAAATGCAATACTTGGCAAAAAAGACAGTAAAAATATAAATCAAAGGAATCAGGTTTTGAAGTGTCTGTCCTTTTTTTAGGATATATAAGAATGCTCACTTTAAAAAAACAAAAAACAAGTTGTCATAAACTACCTCCCATACTTCCATTTGTTTGAATGGGTTACCTTCAGACAAATCAGAAGCAAAATGGAGAATGCCATCGTGTTAATGTGTTTTCCATAGTGGGGTCATCGTGTTCAAACGCTTTCCATAGTGGGGTCATATTGTACTGAACAAAAATGTAAATGCAAGATTTTCAAAGATTTTACTGAGTTACAGTTTATATAAGGAATTCATAATGAATTTATTTCAATTGATTACAGAAGTATCTTATCTTAGGGCAATGTGTCCAATTTGTCCTGATGGTGGCACAGTGAACCCATAGCATCTACCCCAGCATTGCTGCTTGCAGCTTTAATTATGGTTTCTGTTCAGTGGCAACTTTATTTGGACTTATTTTATAATGTGAATGTCAACGCATAATGCTTTATTCTTAGCAGTTTTGTTGGACTTTTCTCTTACAAATTTTCAAGGACCTCGATTTTATAATTAAGTGCCTGAGAAAGTCCTTCAATTTGTCTATTTGTGGAAAAATCACCCTGATTAACTTATACTTCATCACAATCCCGGATCCGGGAGCACCCCCATCAGTAAAAAAGCTGACTAGCATAGCCTAGCATAGCGTCACAAGTAAATACTAGCATCTAAATATCATTCAATCACAAGTCCAAGACACCAGATGAAAGATACACATCTTGTGAATCCAGCCATCATTTCTGATTTTTAAAATGTTTTACAGGGAAGACACTATGTATTTCTATTAGCTAACCACGATAGCAAAAGACACAACTTTTTTTTCTCCACCATTTTTTTCCTGCATAGGTAGCTATCACAATTTCGACCAAATAAAGATATAAATAGTCACTAACCAAGAAACAATTTCATCAGATGACAGTCTGATAACATATTTATTGTATAGCATATGTTTTGTTTGAAATATTTGCATATTTCAGGTATAAATCATAGTTTTACATTGCAGCCACCATCACAACTCTCACCAAAGCAACTAGAATAACTACAGAGACCAACGTGAATTACCTAAATACTCATCATAAAACATTTATGAAAAATACACAGCGTACAGCAAATGAAAGACAAAGATCTTGTGAATCCAGCCAATATTTCAGATTTTTTAAGTTTTACAGCGAAAACACAATATAGCATTATATTAGCTCACTACAATAGCCAACCACACAACAGCATTGATTCAAGCCAACAATGGCGATAACGAATAAACCAGCAAAATACACTGCTCAAAAAAATAAAGGGAACACTTAAACAACACAATGTAACTCCAAGTCAATCACACTTCTGTGAAATCAAACTGTCCACTTAGGAAGCAACACTGATTGACAATAAATTTCACATGCTGTTGTGCAAATGGAATAGACAAAAGGTGGAAATTATAGGCAATTAGCAAGACACCCCCAAAAAAGGAGTGATTCTGCAGGTGGTGACCACAGACCACTTCTCAGTTCCTATGCTTCCTGGCTGATGTTTTGGTCACTTTTGAATGCTGGCGGTGCTCTCACTCTAGTGGTAGCATGAGACGGAGTCTACAACCCACACAAGTGGCTCAGGTAGTGCAGTTCATCCAGGATGGCACATCAATGCGAGCTGTGGCAAAAAGGTTTGCTGTGTCTGTCAGCGTAGTGTCCAGAGCATGGAGGCGCTACCAGGAGACAGGCCAGTACATCAGGAGACGTGGAGGAGGCCGTAGGAGGGCAACAACCCAGCAGCAGGACCGCTACCTCCGCCTTTGTGCAAGGAGGTGCACTGCCAGAGCCCTGCAAAATGACCTCCAGCAGGCCACAAATGTGCATGTGTCAGCATATGGTCTCACAAGGGGTCTGAGGATCTCATCTCGGTACCTAATGGCAGTCAGGCTACCTCTGGCGAGCACATGGAGGGCTGTGCGGCCCCACAAAGAAATGCCACCCCACACCATGACTGACCCATCACCAAACCGGTCATGCTGGAGGATGTTGCAGGCAGCAGAACGTTCTCCACGGCGTCTCCAGACTCTGTCACGTCTGTCACATGTGCTCATGTGCTCAGTGTGAACCTGCTTTCATCTGTGAAGAGCACAGGGCGCCAGTGGCGAATTTGCCAATCTTGGTGTTCTCTGGCAAATGCCAAACGTCCTGCACGGTGTTGGGCTGTAAGCACAAGCCCCACCTGTGGACGTCGGGCCCTCATACCACCCTCATGGAGTCTGTTTATGACCGTTTGAGCAGACACATGCACATTTGTGGCCTGCTGGAGGTCATTTTGCAGGGCGCTGGCAGTGCTCCTCCTTGCACAAAGGCGGAGGTAGCGGTCCTGCTGCTGGGTTGTTGCCCTCCTACGGCCTCCTCCACGTCTCCTGATGTACTGGCCTGTCTCCTGGTAGCGCCTCCATGCTCTGGACACTACGCTGACAGACACAGCAAACCTTTTTGCCACAGCTCGCATTGATGTGCCATCCTGGATGAACTGCACTACCTGAGCCACTTGTGTGGGTTGTAGACTCCGTCTCATGCTACCACTAGAGTGAGAGCACCGCCAGCATTCAAAAGTGACCAAAACATCAGCCAAGAAGCATAGGAACTGAGAAGTGGTCTGTGGTCACCACCTGCAGAATCACTCCTTTTTTGGGGGTGTCTTGCTAATTGCCTATAATTTACACCTTTTGTCTATTCCATTTGCACAACAGCATGTGAAATTTATTGTCAATCAGTGTTGCTTCCTAAGTGGACAGTTTGATTTCACAGAAGTGTGATTGACTTGGAGTTACATTGTGTTGTTTAAGTGTTCCCTTTATTTTTTTGAGCAGTGTATATTAATTTTTTCACTAACCTTCTCAAACTTCTTCAGATGACAGTCCTATAACATCATATTACACAATACATATAGAGTTTGTTCGAAAATGTGCATATTTAGCGGCACAAATCGTGGTTATACAATGAGAATGGTAGCCAAGCTGCCAACACAATTTCGGGAGAAATCTTGGGAGAGGCACCTAATCTAATCAATAACTAATCATAAACTTGACTAAAAAATACAGGTTGGACAGCAAATGAAAGATACATTAGTTCTTAATGCAACCGCTGTGTTCGATTTTTTTAAATTAACGTTACTACGACATACAGCGTGCGTTAAAGAGAGACCGCACCGAAATTAATGGCGGAATAGGAGTTTTACATTTTTCAACAGAACAACGAATTAACATCATAAATAGTTCTTACTTTTTGATGAGCTCCCATCAGAATCTTGGGCAAGTTGTCCTTTGTCCAAAAGAATCGTTGCTCGGTTGTAGATTGTCGCCTTCAACTTTGGAATTAGCAGTAAACATTAGCCATGTGGCCCAGACGTGCCCAACTCACTATAACGCAGCACAAAGAAATATCCGAAAATCGCAATATACTGATATAAACTGATATAACTCGGTTTAAAATAACAACATTATGATGTCTTTAACACCTATATCGAATAAAATCAGAGCCGGATATATCTAAGGCCTATAACGGGAGCTTTCCAGAACGCCATCCTGAGGTCTGTCTTGCGTCATGGCGAAACGTTCCAAGACCCTTTATATGGCCTCAGATTTGCCTAGCAACTCCATTTCAATTCTCACTATTTGCTGACATCTAGGGGAAGGCGTATGCAGTGCATCTCGACCAATAGAAGACATGCAAATTAATAAACTGACCCCAGAACAGCCTGCCTGATTTCAGATTTCTCACTTCCTCACAGGAAGTTTGCTCCAACTTGAGTTCTGTTTTACTCACAGATATAATTCAAACGGTTTTAGAAACTAGAGAGTGTTTTCTATCCAATAGTAATAATAATATGCATATTGTACGAGCAAGAATTGAGTACGAGGCAGTTTAATTTGGGAACGAAATTATTACAAAGTGCAAACAGCACCCCCTATTGAGAAAAGGCAAACCTTTTCTCAATAGGGGGTGCTGTTTTCACTTTGTTAAAATTTTGTTCCCAAATTAAACTGCCTCGTACTCAATTCTTGCTCGTACAATATGCATATTATTATTACTATTGGATAGAAAATACTCTAGTTTCTAAAACCGTTTGAATTATATCTGTGAGTAAAGCAGAACTGGAGTTGGAGCAATTTTCCTATGAGGATGTGAGAATGCTGAAATCTGCAGGCTGTTCTGAGGTCCGTTTATTAATTTGCCTGTCTTCTATTGGTTGAGATGCACTGCATACGCCTTCCCCTGGATGTCAGCGAATGGTGAGAATTGAAATGGTGTTGCTAGGCAGATCTGAGAGCTTATAAATGGGCTGGCAACGTGGGGTCCTTCCTTTCTTCTCTTCACCATGACGCAAAAAGGACCTCAGGATGTCGTTCTAGAAAGCTCCCGTTATAGCCCTTAGATATATCCGGCTCTGTTTGTATTCGATATAGGTGTTAAAGACATCATAATGTTGTTCTTTTAAACCGAGTTATATCAGTTTATATCAGTATATTGCGATTTTCGGATATTTCTTAGTGCTGCGTTATAGTGAGTTGGACACGTCTTCGCCACATGACTAATGTTTACTGCTAATTCCAACGTTGAAGGCGACAATCTACAACCGAGCAACGATTCTTTTGGAAAAAGGACAACTTGCCCAAGATTCTGATGGGAGCTCATCAAAAAGTAAGAACTATTCATGATGTTAATTCGTTCTGCTGAAAAATGTTAAACTCATATTCCACCATTAATTTTGTTGCGGTCTCTCTTTAACGCACGCTGTATGTCGTAACGTTAATTTTAAAAATCTAACACAGCGATTGCATTAAGAACTAATGTATCTTTCATTTGCTGTCCAACCTGTATTTTTTAGTCAAGTTTAGGATTAGTTACTGATTAGATTAGGTGCCTCTCCCAAGATTTCTCCCGACATATTGTTGGCAGCTTGGCTACTTTTCTCATTGTATAACCACGATTTGTGCCGCTAAATATGCACATTTTCGAACAAACTCTATATGTATTGTGTAATATGATATTATAGGACTGTCATCTGAAGAAGTTTGAGAAGGTTAGTGAAAAAATTAATATCTTTTGCTGGTTTATTCGTTATCGCTATTGTTGGCCTGAATCAATGCTGTTGTGTGGTTGGCTATTGTAGTAAGCTAATATAATGCTATATTGTGTTTTCGCTGTAAAACACTTAAAAAATCTGAAATATTGGCTGGATTCACAAGATCTTTGTCTTTCATTTGCTGTACGCTGTGTATTTTTCATAAATGTTTTATGATGAGTGTTTAGGTAATACACGATGGTCTCTGTAGTTATTCTAGTTGCTTTGGTGAGAGTTGTGATGGTGGCTGCAATGTAAAACTATGATTTATACCTGAAATATGCACATTTTTCTAACAAAACATATGCTATACAATAAATATGTTATCAGACTGTCATCTGATGAATTTGTTTCTTGGTTAGTGGCTATTTATATCTTTATTTGGTCGAAATTGTGATAGCTACCTATGCAGGAAAAAAATGGTGGGAAAAAAAGTTGTCTTTTGCTATCGTGGTTAGCTAATAGATTTACATATTGTGTCTTCCCTGTAAAACATTTTAAAAAATCAGAAATTATGGCTGGATTCACAAGATGTGTATCTTTCATCTGGTGTCTTGGACTTGTGATTTAATGATATTTAGATGCTAGTATTTACTTGTGACGATAGGCTATGCTAGTCAGCTTTTTTACTGATGGGGGTGCTCCCGGATCCGGGATTGTGATGAAGTAGAAGTTAAGCTGATCCACCCCTAAAAAAAAATGTGTCTGTATAAACCCTGATTAGTGTGCATGTAAAGTCATTTAAATGGCATTTGTGTCCTCTAGTTCTCGGACGCAGAGTGTGCCAAGAAGGCCCTGGAGCAGTTGAACGGGTTTGAGCTGGCCGGCCGGCCCATGAAGGTGGGCCATGTCACGGAGCGCACAGATGCCTCCACCGCCAGTTCATTCCTGGACAGCGACGAGCTGGAGAGGACAGGCATTGACCTAGGCACCACCGGGCGCCTGCAGCTCATGGCCAGACTGGCTGAAGGTAAAGCCTGAGAGCCCAGGGCCTGTATTCACAAAAAATCTTGAAATAATGTCTATACTGTTTCACTTCAGAACCGATTTATAAAGTGTGAACAAGTACGAATGTCGAGCCCAATATCTTTCAGGCACGGGACTGCAAATTCCTCCAGCCGCACAGCAAGCCCTACAGATGAGTGGGGCCATTGCTATTGGTGCCATGGCTGCTGTATCAGGTAATAAAAGGATGATCAATTGGACAAACCCATCTGACTGCCATGGCTAGTTTTCTCTGAGCTATTTGGAAAAGGCAGGTTTTATCCGGCATTGATCGAATCTGTTGATTTTGCCAGTGAGACACTATGATTGGTTGATATGATGCGAGGAGCTGGTCTGTGAGAATCACTTCAGAACTGGGCTGGTTTGACACGCACATTAAACATAAATAAAGTTCAGTTTAGTGTGATATGATGTATTTTGACTTCTTTTTTTTTAGCTGCCATGAATCCTGCTATGAACATGAACATGAATATGAACATGAATACAGCTATGAACTTGCCATCCCAGCCACTAGCTACACACTGTTTCCAGCTGTCTAACATGTTCAACCCTCAGTCGTAAGTATTGAACTATTAATCTAGTTGTTCAATGCAGCATCTTTGTATCCCAAGGGGTGCCAGCTGATGAAAGTACACAAACTATAGACTTCTTTGACCTTAAAATGATATTTGTTCCCAAATACTGGTCCCAATCACTAGTCCCTTGTGGGTGATGATTTCCTATCTGGTTTTACAGTGAAGATGACCCAGGCTGGGATGTTGACATTCAGCATGATGTCATTGAGGAATGCAACAAACATGGAGGAGTTGTGCACATATACGTCGATAAGAATTCCACTGAAGTGAGACTTAAGTGTAGTTGAATGGTTTTGAAACGGTTGCAGTCTTAAATAGAAATTAAAGTTATTGTTTTTATTTTTAGGGCAACGTGTATGTGAAATGTCCAACCATTCCTGCTGCCATGGCTGCAGTAAACGCATTACATGGTCGATATTTTGCAGGTAAGAGAACTGACTGACTGCTACTCAATTATACACTCACCGGACAGTTTTTTAGGTACACCCATCTAGTATTGTGTCGCACCCCCCTTTGTCTCCAGAACAGCCAGGATTTTCGGGGGGCATTGTACAAGGTGTCGGAAACCTTCCACAGGGATGTTTTGTCTGCTGATGCGATGGCATCAGTTTCTGCAGATTGTATGGTGGTACATTCATGCTGCAAACAGCCTGTTCTATCTCATTCCAAAGAGGCTCTATTGGGTTGAGGTCTAGGGTCTGTGCAGGCCACTCAAGTAAACTGAACTCGCTGTCATATTCCAGGCAATGTTTTCCTGCTCAATTGTCCAGTTTTGGTGAACATGTGCGTTTTAGCTGACAGGAGGGGAACCCGGTGTGGTCTTCTGCTGCAATAGCCCAAGGATCGACGAGTTGTGTGTATCGAGATGCCATTCTGCACACCACTGTTGTACTGCGCTGTTATTTGTCCAATTGTGGCCCGCCTGTTAGCTCTCACGGTTCTTGCCATTCTCCTTCGTCCTCTCATCGAGCTGTTTTCACCCACAGGACTGCCGCCGACTGTCTTTTGTCGTGTGTGAAAATCCCAGGAGGCTGGCCGTTTCTGAGATACTGGATCCGGTACGCCTGGCACCGACGATCATACAACGCCCAGTCTCTTAGGCCCTCGTTTTGCCCATTATAACGTTCAATCAAAAGTAACTGGATGCCTGTCTGATTGCTTTATATAGCAAGCCACGGCAATGTGACTCACTGTATGTAGGATCGATCAGTTTTCGGGACCGACGTGGTGTACTTAATGAACTGGCTGGTGACTGTAAATTGTCAGTGATGGAGTCATTGTTTATGAAGATGATTTGTCTTAACTGTAATTTTCTTCACAGGTAAAATGATCACAGCGGCATACGTCCCTCTCCCGACATATCACAACCTTTTTCCTGATTCTGTGACGGCTACCCAGCTCCTGATCCCTCCTGCTCGCCGATGATCTCACAGCGAGACACAAACTGATTTGTTGGACACTGTATAATTGATTATTTTCTCTTTTTAAAAGTTTGACATTTTATTGTCTTTGGTCTGTTTTTCATTCCTGCAAGTTATGGCAGTATGTTTTTCTTTTGTTAGTAGGTGAAGTAAGATTTTTATTTTTTTTTCCGGTACATTTATTTTTTGTTGAGACTTTACTTACGTTGGTGGCAAAAAGAATCAAAAGCTTTATTTGCGTAGCCACATCCAAAAGTGTTGGACAGTGTTGGAGTTTCAGCCAGTCTAATAAAGGGATTATAGTCCCTGAAGAGTTTATTGGTGGATCTGGACAATTTACCATTTTATCTTTTGTAAAATGTATTCTTGTTCATACATTGTCTTGTGCTTGATCGCTTTGATTGGCATGTTTTCCCTGAAGTGTACAACTTAGACACCCAGACACAAGAAAAGAGGATATTGATTATTTTTGGAGAAAAAATACAATTCGAACATTGCAGTTTCAATTATACATCAGAATATTATTCAATGTTTTAAGCTCCATGAGCTCTGAAAACGTAATGACTGATTTCAGTTGTGCTCATTTAGAGACATTTGGTTTTTCAGTATCTGTTTTCTAATCAAGATTTGATTTTGTAAAGACCTTGATTAAAATGTATTTTAAAGTCATCTAGTTTATTTTCTTGCTCAATACTGTCTGAAGCATACTTCTATTCTCTTCCCATTTGGTATATACACACAAATATTTAAGAATATTAAACCGAGTAATATTTGTTCTTGCTGGAACATCCACTTGCCTCCTGGCAGAGGCAACTAGGTTTTGGGCAAAAATTTCCTGGTGCCTCATTTATAACCATTCCATTTCTAAATTTCTGCTTGTTCCATTTCTGAAGTCTACGCATGTACAAAATTATTGAGATTTATTTACTTGGCGCGTTTCCTGTTATCAGACCTGTCATAAAACTGCACGGGTGTGAAAGTCTTCCTGGAATACGCCCTCCATTCACCTTTTTATAGTGCCAATAACCCCCTTTATTTGCTGTATAATTTGGAACTATTGGCATTACTATTGGCATTAAAAGGGCCTACCCAAGTTGTTGCCACAAAGTTGGAAGCACAGAATCGTCTAGAATGTCATTACCGTTAAGATTTCCCTTAACTGGAACTAAGGGGCCTAGCCCGAAACATGAAAAGCAGCCCTAGACCATTATTTATCTTCCACCAAACCCTACAGTTGGCACTATGCATTCGGGCAGGTAGAGTTCTGGCATCCGCCAAACCCAGATTCGTCCGTTGGACTGCCAGATGGTGAAGTGTGATTCATCACTCCAGAGAACACATTTCCACTGCTCCAATGGCGGCGAGCTTTACACCATGATGCTTGGTATTGCGCATGGTGATCTTAAGCTTGTGTGTGGCTGCTCGGCCATGGAAACCCATTTCATCAACCTCCCGACGAACAGTTCTTCTGCTGACTTTGCTTCCAGAAGCAGTTTGGAACTCAGTAGTGGGTGTTGCAACTGAGATGTTTCCACTTCACAATAACACACAGTTGACCGGAACAGCTCTAGCAAGGCAGAAATTAGACGAACTGACTTGTTGGAAAGGTGGCATCCTATGACAGTGCCATGTTAAAAGTCACAGCTCTTCAGTAAGGCTATTCTACTGCTGATGTTTGTCTTTGGAGATTGCATGACTGTGCTCGATTTTTATACACCTGTCAGCAACGGGTGTGGTTGAAATAGCCGAATCCACTCATTTGAAAGGGGTGTTCACATACAGTTGAAGTCAGAAGTTTGAAAAAACTCTTAGGTTGGAGTCATTAAAATTTGTTTTTCAACCACTCCATACATTTATTTTTAACAAACTATAGTTTTGGCAAGTCGGTTAGGAGATCTACTTTGTGCATGAGACGTAATTTTTCCAACAATTGTTTACAGACAGATTATTTCACCTATAATTCACTGTATCACAATTCCAGTGGGTCAGAAGTTTACATACACTAAGTTGACTGTGCCTTTAAACAGCTTGGAAAATTCCAGAAAATTATGTCATGGTTTTAGAAGCTTCTGATAGGCTAATTGACATAATTTGAGTCAATTGGAGCTGAACCTGTGGATGTAGTTCAAGGCCTACCTTCAAACTCAGTGCCTCTTTGCTTGACATGGGAAAATCAAAAGAAGTAAGCCAAGACCCCAGAAAAATAATTGTAGACCTCCACAAGTCTGGTTCATCCTTGGGAGCAATTTCCAAACGCCTGAAGGTACCACGTTCATCTGTACAAACAGTACATAAGTATAAACAGCATGGAACCACGCAGCCGTCATACCGCTCAGGAAGGAGACGAGTTTGTGTGTGTACATCCACAAAAAGGCCGTACTTTTTGGAGAAATGTCCTCTGGTCTGATGAAACAAAAATAGAACTGTTTGGCCATAATGACCATCGTTATGTTTGGAGGCAAAAGGGGGAGGCTTGCAAGCCGAAGAACACCATCCCAACCGTGAAGCACGGGGGTGGCAGCATCATGTTGTGGGGGTGTTTTGCTGCAGGAGTGACTGGTGCACTTCACAAAATAGATGGCATCATGAGGATGGAAAATTATGTGGATATATTGACGCAACATCTCAAGACATCAGTCTTGAAGTTAAAGCTTGGTCGCAAATGTGTCTTCCAAATGGACAATGACCCCAAGCATACTTCCAAAGTTGTGGCAAAATGGCTTAAGGACAACAAAGTCAAGGTGTTGGAGTGGCCATCACAAAGCCCTGACCTTAATCCCATAGAAAATTTGTGGGCAGAACTGAAAAAGCGTGTGCGAGCAAGGAGACCTACAAACCTGACTCAGTTACACCAGCTCTGTCAGGAGGAATGGGCCAAAATTCACCCAACTTATTGTGGGAAGTTTGTGGAAGGCTACCCGAAACGTTTGACAATTTAAAGGCAATGCTACCAAATACTAATTGAGTGTATGTAAACTTCTGACCCACTGGGAATGTGATGAAAGAAATAAAAGATTAAATAAATCATTCTCTCTACTATTGTTCTGACATTTCACATTCTTAAAATAAAGTGGTGATCCTAACTGACCTCCCTGGGTCAGGGAATTTTTACTAGGATTAAATGTCAGGAATTGTGAAAAACTGAGTTGAAATGTATTTGGCTAAGGTGTATGTAAACTTCTGACTTCAACTGTACTTTTGGCCATGTAGTTGTCGTGTCTTTACTATCATTAAATTGAAGATTTAGTTTTTATCAAAGATTCCTGTAATTAGTCTTACGCGATTAAAATTAATAATCATGTAACTGTAATTAACTAGGAAGTCGGGGCACCAAGGAAAGTATTCAGATTACAAAATTATAATTTCCCAATATAACCTTTCAGATATTTTCATATCTGATCAATAGTCTTCTGATTAATGATTTATTTATTTTACCTCACGTTAGTCTCATTCCAAACGTCGTAAATTGTTGGTTATCTGCACGAACCCAGTCTTCACTATGAGTCATCCATACATCAATTGTCTTAAATCATTTATTTATTACTAACTAAGTAATTCACAGAAATAAACAAACAAACAAATTAAATGTGGTTACAAGAAATGATAGGAGAATCGGCCCTAGTGGGCTAAACCGGCATGGCGGCTTGTTAGACCAAAGGGAAGTGGGGGTCAACTGAGATGAGACACTACAAAATGCATAATTATAACAATTGAAATGCTAATCCTTTGCACATGAAGGCTCACTCATTCGGGAACAATTGCAATCAATATATATATTTACGCTCAGTGTGTCGTCTTGATCGCTGGTGAAAAGTTTGTTTCTGTTGGAGAGTTTTGTCCGTCTCTCTCTCTCTGTCTTGGTTAGAGGATATAGTTCAGAGTGACATTCATTCGTTTCGTTATAGAGTGGATGTTTCGGGGGTTGTCGTTCTTCGCGTTCAATGATACCGAATTCCTAGCTGCAGACTAGTAATTAATGTCAAAGACTTGTTGTTATTCTGTCGGTATCGATAGTCTAAGAGTTTAACCACGTGGTATGGTTAAAAGATTCAGCAATGGTCTGCAACCTTCAGCCATCTCGTAATTGAGGTAAGCTCGGTCTGCTGATAATTTCTCAAAGTTGGGTTTTATTCGGAATGGCAGAAAAGGGGCTGTCCCAGGATGTCTGACCCTAACTGGGCTCAGGTGCAGTCCTCTGATTTAGTTCAAATCAAAAGGGAATTGTATTTTTCTTCATTAAACAGTCCAAAATCATATTACACAATTATACAAACAGTATCATACTCACTCATTCATCTTATACAACAATTAGATGTAAACCTAATATCTGAGGCTATTATATAAACAGCGGTACGGTAATGTGGCCACACCGTCTCCCATGAGCTTCCCAAGTTGTGACAAACGGACCAGATCCTAGCTGGATTCTTCACCGATCTTTTATACTTTTTCCGGAACATGAAATTTGTTCGTACCTCAAGTTCTGTGAGGTGGAAGAAATTCCTTTGTTCTCTATGAATGTGTATCCTCTGCTATACTGCGTGGCCATGTGGCAGGGTTTCTACTCAGGAATTTACGACCTCCCTCTGACCACAGCAGCGTAGTTGTAGGGGGCAGGGAGAGGCGGATGGGGCTTGCTGTACCCAAATAGACCAACGTCATGACATAGTGGATGTAGCCGATCTGTGTATGGACCCTAAAACGTTTGGTATAAATATTAGTTCAGAACCTAGCTATGAACCTCAGCTATCGTAGTCGGTAGTATCAACTTCAAAACAGTCTGAATGGCACCAATGAAGTCTATGGATTTAGTAGAATATTATATAACTTTATTATGCCAAGGATGCAAGTCGTATGCATGT
Organism: Salvelinus namaycush; assembly: GCF_016432855.1. Lineage (NCBI taxonomy): Eukaryota > Metazoa > Chordata > Actinopteri > Salmoniformes > Salmonidae > Salvelinus > Salvelinus namaycush. The sequence continues at coordinate 58,678 of NW_024061424.1, forward strand.
AGTTATTACCAAGCATGAGATCCCCACAGTGTAGCCTGTACATTGAATATATTCACTGATCATGTACTCTGCCTTGGCAAATAAAGGTGCGTTTCAGATATGCACTGATCTGAGGACACATCACGAGAGACTTAATTTCAACCAGTAGAGAATGTGAAAAGCTTTTTTGAAAGTTCATTATCCAAGTGTAAGAAATACAAAATACGTGCCTTATAAATTGTATAATTGTAATATTAAAAACAGATAAAACAACTTATGGAACAGCGGGGACTGTGAAGCAACACAAACGTTGACACAGACATGCATACACACACACACACATTCGATAACATATGCACTATACATACACATGGATTTAGTACTGTAGATATGTGGTAGTGGTGGAGTAGGGGCCTGAGGGCACAAAGTGTGTTGTGAAATCTGTGAATGTATTGTAATGTTTTAAAAGTGTATGAGCTGCCTTAATTTTGCTGGACCCCAGGAAGAGTAGCTGCTGCTTTGGTAGCAGCTAATGGGGATCCATAATAAATGCAAAAATAGAAAAACTGGTAAGTCCGAACCACACATGAACAAGGGAATCTAGATTTGGACAGCCTGTTTCTATCCTGCTCTTGACTTTGGTGCAGAGCATGTGATGTCCATAGCCTCTTCGTCGCAAAACTCCCTGATCTTCTCAAAAAGATAAGTTTGTCTAGCTGTGTCCAGTCCAGCTGGTGCTTGTACAAGCAGACCATCTATGGGAGGTAGGATGTCAGCGTTGCGCAGTAGCTGAAACCTGGTCCCGAAAGTCTGAACGCTCCTTGGTGACAACAACACCAGGCTCCAGAGCATCGAAGCTGTAAAACAAGGAATAACAACAACAAAAATCAGAAGACATTACAACCCTGAACAACATCAACTCACCTCCCAAGTTTAGATAAGAAGAATAACCTCATGCAATGCAATGAAAAGGATTTTCACCTAAAGTGCTTGAACTGCTTGATCTGTGGCAGCACCGTACCATCCTCCAGTCCAACCAGCTGTGGGATGTTGACCCCTGTCACAGTGCTGTCCTTCACAACACCAGCAATCTCAGACAAAGTGTTCACTCTGGTCTTTCTGAAGCGCTGCTTGATGAGGCTGAAGCACCAGTCGGGGGCAAACTTGGTATTGCATGTGATCCTGAAGTGAAGGTCCAGACTGTGGTGGAGCTTGTGCATGGTCCCCCAGGCAAATACCAGAGCACAAACTTGTTCTGGCCACTGTAGTTATCACAATTCAGGTCCACACGTGTTTCCCCAATTCCGTAGTTGGTGAAGAAATGGTGCATGTAGTTGATGACTGCGCTGCTGGCTTTGCTTCCTTGGGCCAGCTCTCTTTTTGATAGGAGGCATTAGACCATTCTCCTTGTATGACTGGTTCAGGAGAGTCAGGCGTGTTCTACTGATGCTGAAAGACAAATTCCAGATACAAATATTTTAGCATTATTATACAATAGATGCGAAATGGCATTCTGACATAACATCACTACACACACTTCATACATGTAATGTTAGCTAGCTAGCCAGCCATCTAACGTCAGCTGGGTAGCTAACAGCAAGCTTTAAATAGCAATACAAACCGATTGTCATACTTACCTAAAGTTAACCAAATAGGTTTAACCTCTTAGTGAATAAGGGGCGCTGTTTTCACTTTGGGAAAAAATTGTGCCCAAATTAAACGGCCTCGTACTCTGTTCTAGATCATACGATATGCATATTATTATTACTATTGGATAGAAAACACTCTGAAGTTTCTAAAACTGTTAATTTGGCTATTGTTCTGAGCTCCGTCTCAGATTATTGCATGATTAGCTTTTTCTGTAAAGTTTTTTTGAAATCTGACACAGCGGTTGCATTAAGGAGAGGTATATCTATAATTCAATGTGTATAACTTGTATTATCATCTACATTTATGATGAGTATTTCTGTTGAAACGATGTGGCTATGCAAAATCACTTAATGTTTTTGGAACTGGTGAATGTAACGCGCCAATGTAAACTCAGATTTTTTGTTATAAATATGAACTTTATCAAACAAAACATGCATGTATTGTGTAACATGAAGTCCTATGAGTGTCATCTGATGAAGATAATCAAAGGTTAGTGATTAATTTGATCTCTATTTCTGCTTTTTCTGACTCCTGTCTTTGGCTGGAAAATTGCTGTGTTTTTCTGTGATTTTGCGGTGACCTAACATAATCGTTTGTAGTGCTTTCGCTGAAAAGCATATTTGAAATCGGATACTTTGGTGGGATTAACAACAAGATTACCTTTAAAATGGTATAAGATACATGTATGTTTGAGGAATTTTAATTATGAGATTTCTGTTGTTTGAATTTGGCGCCCTGCACTTTCACTGGCTGTTGTCATATCGATCCCGGTAGCGGGATGCAGCCATAAGAAGTTAATTTGGCGCTCTGCATTTTCTCAGGCTTTTTGCCAAGTGATACAGTAGCGTCTTGCCTAAACTCAGATTTTTGGATATAAATATGAACTTTATCGAACAAAAAATACATGTATTGTGTAACATGAAGTCCTATGAGTGTCATCTGATGAAGATTATCAAAGGTTAGTGATTCATTTTATCTCTATTTCTGCTTTTTGTTACTGCTCTCTTTAGCTGGAAAAATGGCTGTCTTTTTCCGTGACTTGGCTCATACCTAACATAATCGTTTGTGGTGCTTTCGTCGTAAAAACTTTTTGAAATCGGACACTTTGGCTGGATTTACAACAAGTGTAGCTTTAAAATGGTGTAAAATACTTGTATGCTTGAGGAATTTAAATTATGGGATTTCTATTGTTTTGAATTTGGCGCACTGCAGTTTCACTGGCTGTTGAGGAGGTGGGACGCTACCGTCCCACGTACCCTAGAGAGGTTAATGCAACCGCTGTGTCAGATTTCAAAAAAACTTTACGGAAAAAGCAAACCATGCAATAATCTGAGACGGCGCTCAGAACTAGTCAAATTAGCCGCCATGTTGGAGTCAACAGAAACCAGAAATTACATGGTAAATATTTCCTTACCTTTGATGATCTTCATCAGAATGCACTCCCAGGAATCCCAGGTCCACAATAAATGCTTGATTTGTTCAATTATGTCCGTTATTTATGTCCAATTAGCTACTTTGGTTAGCGCGTTTGGTAAACAATTCCAAAGTCACAAAGCGCGTTCACTAAAAAACAGATTTAAAAAAACTTATGGAACAGCGGGGAATGTGAAGCAACACAAACATTGGCACAGACACATGCATACACACACACATACGATAACATACGCACTATACATACACATGGATTTAGTACTGTATATATGTGGTAGTGGTGGAGTAGGGGCCTGAGGGCACACAGTGTGTTGTGAAATCTGTGAATGTATTGTAATGTTTTAAAATTGTATAAACTGCCTTAATTTTGCTGGACCCCAGGAAGAGTAGTTGCTGCTTCGGCAGCAGCTAATGGGGATCCATAATAAATAGGAATACAAATTCGAAAATACTCAACTAGTCTAAAGAAGGCCAGTTTTATTGCTTCTTTAATCAGGACAACAGTTTTCAGCTGTGCTAACATAATTGCAAAAGGGTTTTCTAATGATCAATTAGCCTTTTAAAATTATAAACTTGGATTAGCTAAGTTTCATTGGAACACAGGAGTGATGGTTGCTGATAATGGGCCTTTGTACGCCTATGTAGATATTCCATATAAAATCAGCCTTTTTTAGCTACAGTAGTCATTTACAACATTAACAATGTCTACACTGTATTTCTGATCTATTTTATGTTATTTTACTAGACAAAAAATTAGCTTTTCTTTCAAAACAAGGACATTTCTAAGTGACCCCAAACTTTTGAATTTGTAATGTATATGTACGTATTAATTTTTTTCAGAACATTAACCTGTGTGTTCTCTTGTTTTGTATTGTTCTGTAGTTTCGACCCAATGGTTCGTCTGACAAACAAAGAACTTGTGTCCTGCAGGCCCAGGCATGGATCAAAGCTGGTTAGACATTCAATGACGCCATCTTCACAGACGAATCAACCGTGGCCCCTGAGCAATTTGCTCAAAATTGATACAGAAAAAAAGAAGAATATCAAGCAAGCAGAGTCCCAAGCATCCCCTCAAACTCTATGTGTGGGGGGCAATTTCTCGCCAGGAACCAGGCCCATATTTGATTTTCGATGGTAAGTTTAGCTATTTACAAAGCAAAAGGTACATAAGATATTGTAGCCTACACCTCACGGACTGCTTTGTGTTCCACAATAATTCACTGTTGCCTCCTTTTTCAGGTATCATGGCTCGAGATTTCTTTGAGGAAGAAATCATTAAGTATTGTCACGCCCTGATCTGTTTCACCTGTCCTTGTGCTTGTCTCCACCCCCCTCCAGGTGTCGCCCATCTTCCCCATTTATCCCCTGGGTATTTATACCTGTGTTTTCTGTCTGTGCCAGTTCGTCTTGTTTGTTCAAACCTATCAATGTTTTGTGTCTCAGCTCCTGCTTTTTCCAGTCTCTCTCTTACTACCAACCTCTGACTGACCTGACCCAGGGCCTGCCTGCCGTCCTGTACCTTTGCCCTGCTACTCTGGATTATCGACCCCTGCCTACCTTGACCTGTTGTTTGCCTGCCCCTGTTGTTACAATAAACATGGTTACTTCTACACAGTATGCACTTGGGTCTTACCTGAAACCTGATAGCATGAACTGGCAATGACTGACCCAGCAGACTTGGACCAGCTCCGCAACGCCATCTCCTCCCAAGGAGCCATCATTAGTAGACACGAGGAGTTGCTTTGCAGTTTGATGGAAGAGTTCCAGGACTTGGCCGAACGTCATGACCTAGCATTGGCCGCATTGCGGGAGAAATTCTGTGGGTTGCCTACCAGGCAGCCTACCACAACGGTAACCTCCCAGCCCCTCAGTAACCCGGCTGGTAGCAGCACCGTCACCCCGGTTTCCCGGGAACCCCGTTTACCTCCCCGGAGTGCTACAATGGAGATTCCAGAACCTGCCGGGCCTTTCTCTCCCAGTGCTCCCTCATTTTCGAGTTGCAGCCTTCTTCGTTCTCCTCGGACCTCTCAAAGATTACGTACATTATTACGCTGATGTCTGGGAGGGCACTCGCCTGGGCCACAGCGGTGTGGGAGCAACAATTCGCCATCTGCCTCAGTCTGGAGGGATTCGTGGTGGAGGTGGGAAAAGTTTGAGGCTCTGGTGTCCGGGAGAGAGGCTGCCCAGAAGTTACACCAGCTTCGGCAGGACACCCTCAGTGTGACAGAGTATGCGGTGGAGTTCCGCACGCTAGCAGCGGAGGGTACCAGGAACCCGGAAGCACTGTTCGACACGTTCCTGCACGGATTATTGGAGGAGGCAAAGGATGAGATGGCAGTCTGAGAACTTCCGACGGATCTCGACTCACTCATCGCTTTAACCATTCGGATCAATGGTCGGCTACGGGAACGTAGGAGGGAGAAGAGGTCCGATTGCGGTTCCAACGCTCACTCAGGGATCCCACCTTGCATCTGATGAACTCTGGAAGTCCCCGGCGTCTACGTCCCCGAGAGGATCCAAGCTTACCCGAGTCCCTCCAAGAACCTCCGGAGACTGCCAATTCACCTCTTCCCGAGCCAATGCAGCTCGGCAGGGCTAGGCTGTCTCCAGCCGAATGCGTACCCAGACTTGAGACCCAGAGTTGTCTGTATTGCGGTACTGCTGATCATTATGTGTCTACCTGTCCCTTCAAGAAACCTTGCTCATTCATTGCAGTGAGTACTCTGGTGGGCCTTAAACATAATTTTTTGTCTCCCCTTGCTCACCACCCTCTCCGTGCCATCCTGCGGCGACCAGGCCAAGTCTCTCCAGGTACTTATCAACTCGGGGGCCGAAGTAAGTCTCATGGACGTTACCCTGGCGTCCGAGCTGGGCATCCCCACTCAACCCCTCTCCATTACCATGGGTGTTAGAGTGCTGGACGGGCGCTCTATAGGCCGGGTCACCCACCAGAACACCCCCGTCAACCGACGAGTGTTGGGGAACCACAGCGAGACGATCCAATTCCTGCTGGTTGAGTCTCCGCAAGTTCCCGTGGTATTGGGATTCTCTTGGCTCCAGCAACACAATCCCTCCATTGACTGGGCTACTGGTGCCATCATGGGCTGGAGCCCATCCTGCCACACTCATTGCCTGAAGTCAGTTCTGCCTGCCCCGGGACGCCTTCCTGGGGGCTTGGAAATTGCCCCGGACCTCCCCGCCAGCTCTGCAGAGTACCAGGACCTCCGGGAGCGGTTCGGTATTGCCCAGGCCACTTCATTTCCGCAACACCGATCGGTATCCAAGAAGGTCAAGGTCACGCTGCTACTACCCTGGAAGCCAAGACTTTTTTTCCTGCTCCAAGATCATTAGCCCCTCTGCTGTTCGTCCTCTGTTGCCCTGTACCCGCCGTATTTTCCCCACCTTTTCTGTGTCTAGAGTTAAAACCATGTCTGACTGTCCCTTGTCTCCTGTTTCCAGGCCCACCCTTCTCCCCCGTCTCATCGATGGCCGACCGGCGTACATGGTGAGACGCCTCCTGAAGGTTCGACCTTGGGGCAGGGGATTCCAGTACCTGGTTGACTGGGAGGGTTATGGCCCGGAAAAGAGGTGCAGGGTCTCCACTAGGGACATCCTGGACGCAGGCCTAATCTCTGAATTCCAGCGCCGGCACCCCGCTCAACCAGGTGTGCGCCCAGGCAGGACGCCAGGTGGCGTCCCTAGAGGGGGGGTACTGTCACGACCTGAACTGTTTCACCCATCCTTGTGATTGTCTCCACCCCCCTCCAGGTGTCACTCATCTTCCCCACTTATCCCCTGTGTATTTATATCTGTGTTCTCTGTTTCTCCGTTGCCAGTTCATCTTGTTTGTCAAGTCAACCAGCGTTTTTGTTATCAGCTCCTGCTTTTCCCAGTCTCTCTTTTTCTCGCCCTCCAGGGACTGTAGTGACACCTCTTGCACTGAGATGCAGTGCCTTAGACCACTGGCCACTCAGGAGCCATGACCGATATGACCAATATATATTGTCCTGCTAATAGCCCATCCTAGAAATGTTGTTTGCAGAATAATTCACAGCCTGTATGCTTGTGATAAACAGGGTTAATAATAATACTTTCCCCATTCCATATGTTAAAGGTTCTAATTGATAACGTTTTTTTTTATATCAATTAGTATATTTTAGTTTAAATCTTCTTGTCAATAGGGGGGCGCTATTTTCACTTTGGAAAACATCGTGCCCAAATTAAACTGCCTCATACTCTATTCTAGATCATACAATATGCATATTATTATTACTATTGGATAGAAAACACTCTCAAGTTTCTAAAAGTGTTAGAATTATATCTGTGAGTAAAACAGAACTCATTTTGCAGCAAACTTCCATACAGGAAGTGAAAAATCTGAAAACGACTCTGTTCCAGGGCCTGCCTATTCAACTGACTTATATTTATCGATATGCATGCACTTCATACGCCTTCCACTAGATGTCAACAGGCAGTGGAAGGTGGAATGGGGTGTCTAGCTTGATCTGAGGTCGAACAAGAGCTTTGGGAGTGGCAGGTCAGGAATTTCCTTTCTCTACCTAGGCGCGCGAAGCACCTCCATATTGTCTTCTGATAAGCGTTCGGTATACACGGCTAATATCTCTGGCTCTGATTTTATTTGATACATGTGATAATAACATCGTAAAGTATGTTTTTTCAACTGAGTTTTATCAGATTATTCAACGTTTATTGGGACTTTTGGAGTTTTCCGTTCTTTGCGTCGAGAGAAACTGGGAACGTCATCAACATTGGCTAGCATTGTGGCGCGAATTCGACAGGAGAAAAGGACATTCTAAAACCAAACAACGATTTATTCTGGACCAAGGACTCCTTGTACAAGATTCTGATGGAAGCTCAGCAAAAGTAAGAACAATTTATGATGTTATTTCGTATTTCTGTAGAAAATGTTATTTCTATTCTCCGCCGTTTTGGCGGGCACTGTCTCGCAATAACGCAAGCTGTTTGTTATGGTAAAGTTATTTAAAGAAATATAACACGGCGGTTGCATTAAGAACCAGTGTATCTTTCATTTGCTGTACAACATGTATTTTTTAGTAAAGTTTATGATGAGTTCTTTGGTCAGATTAGGTGAGTGTCCAAAATAGCTCCTGACATTCTGGGGAAATGTTGCTACATTTTCACACTGTATAACCACGGTTTGCAGCTCTAAATATGCACATTTTCGAACAAAACATAAGTGTATTGTATAACCTGATGTTTTAAGACTGTCATCTGATGAAGTTGTTCAAGGTTAGTGATTAATTTTATATCTTTTGCTGGTTTTTGCGAATGCTATCTATGCGGTGAATAAATGTGTTTGTGTGTTTGGCTATTGTGGTAAGCTAATATAATGCTATATTGTGTTTTCGCTGTAAAACACTTAAAAGATCTGAAATATTGGCTGGATTCACAAGATGTTTATCTTTCATTTGCTGTACACCATGTATTTTTCATAAATGTTTTATGATGAGTATTTAGGTATTTCACGTTGCTCTCTGTAATTATTCTGGCTGCTTTGGTGATATTTTTGATGGTAGCTGCAATGTAAAACTATGATTTATACCTCAAATATGCACATTTTCGAACAAAACATAGATTTATTGTATAACATGTTATAAGACTGTCATCTGATGAAGTTGTTTCTTGGTTAGTGACTAATTATATCTCTTTGGTCGGTTTTGTGATAGCTACCTATGCGGTAGAAACATGGTGAAAATATGCGGTTGAGTCTTTGGCTATTGTGGTTAGCTAATAGAAATACATATTGTGTTTTCGCTGTAAAACATTTTAAAAATCGGAAATGATGGCTGGATTCACAAGATGTTTATCTTTCATTCGCTGTATTGGACTTGTGATTTCATGAAAATTATATTATATGATATCCCTGTCCCGTTAGGCTAGGCTATGCTAGTCAGCTTTTTTGATGAGGAGGATCCCGGATCCGGGATGGGTATTAAGTAAAGGTTTTAACCACAATATTTGTTGTATTATTTGTTCTGTCTTTTCTGGTGGATTAAACTTAAATTGCAACCAACTTTCTATGGCTTGAATAAAAAATAACAATATTTTGGAGATAATTTCATTTTCAAATGACCTAAAGTGGGTGAGAAAAAGGACATTCACCCCATGAACATGTGGTGAGACATTATTGCTAATTTGTAAATATAGCCAGTTTGTTATTTAGAATGACTTATTTCTGTTTTCAGAGCGAGAGAACCATCACCTCTTGGTGAAGGCCATCACGAATATTGAACCAGCGTCTGTAGCAACGCAGTTTGCACTGTGATGCAGTGTCTTAGACCGCTGTGCTACTCGGGTGCTGTACAACAAGACAGGTTGGGAGTAGGCTACAAAATAATCCTAAAATTTCCACACCCTAATTGTAGTCTAAGTTTTTCTTAGAATAAAAACCTTAGTGTAACAAAAGTTTTAGTAAGTAATACTGATGAGTAGTAACAAAAAAACAAGTGTATTTTCCCGGATGTGTCCGTGCAGGACAGAGGAATAGCAATTTTTACACTATTGTTCTAAATTCAAACACCTTCTTCATCCTCATCATTCAGTTAATTGAAATTCAATTTTGAAGTTGTGCAAAATGATCAGTTTATTTTTGGTTTGTGTTGCCCATTCATTGTCAGTTAGAAACACAGTAACGTCCTGTTGAGCGTTGCAGTCATTTCAGTCACTGTAGTAGCTGACGTGTATAGTGTTGAGTCATCCACATACATAGAAACTCTGGCTTTACTCAAAGTCAGTGGTATGTTGTTAGTAAAAATGTAAAAAAGCAAGGGGCCTAAACAGCTACCCTGGGGAATTCCTGATTCTAACTGGATTATATTTCAGAGGCTTAAATTAAAGAACACCCTCTGTGTTATGTTAAACAAGTAACTCTTTATCCACATTAGAGCAGGGGGTGTAAATCCATAACATATACGTTTTTCCAGCAGCAGACTATGATCAATAATGTCAAAAGCTGCACTGATGTCTAACAAGACATCCTCCACAATCATTTTATCATCAATTTCTCTCAGCCAGTCATTTGTGTAAGTGTAAGTGCTGTGCTGGTGAGTGTTCTTCCCTATAAGCATGCTGAAATTTTGTTGTTAATTTGTTTACTGTAAAATAGCATTGTATCTGGTCAAACACAATTTTTTTCCAGAAGTTTACTAATGGTTGGTAAACAGGCTATTTGAGCCAGTAAATGGGGCTTTACTATTCTTGGGTAGCGGAATGACTGTAGCTTCCCTCCAGGCCTGAGGGCACACACTCTCTAGTAGGCTTAATTTGAAGATGTGGCAAACAGGAGTGGGAATATCGTCTGCTATTATCCTCAGTAATTTTCCGTCTAGATTGTCAGACCCTGCTGGCTTGTCATTGTTGATAGACAACAATAAGGTTTACACCTCTTCCACACTGACTTTATGGAATTCAAAAGTACAATTCTTGTCTTTCATAATTTGGTCTGATATACTTGGATGGGTAGTGTCAGCGTTTGTTGCTGGCATATCATCCCTAGGTTTGCTTATCTTGCCAATGAAAAAGTAATTCAAGTAGTGTGCAATATCAGTGGGCTTTGTGATGAATGAGCCATCTGATTCAATAAATGAAGGAGCCGAGTTGGCTTTTTTCCCACATTTAATTTAAGGTGCCCCAAAGCTTTTTACTATCATTCTTTATATAATTTATCTTTCTTTCATAGTGTAGTATATTTTTTATTTTTATTTAGTTTAGTCACACTATTTCTTAGTTTGCAGTATATTTGCCAATCAGTTGGGCTGCCTAACTTAACTGCCATACCTTTTGCCTCATCCCTCTCAACCATACAATTTTTAAATTCCTCATCAATCCAAGGAGATTTAACAGTTTTTACAGTCATTTTCTTAATGGGTGCGTGTTTTTTAGTTACTGGAATAAGTAGTTTCATAAATGCGTCAAGTGCAGCGTCTGGTTGCTCCTCATTACACACCACAGACCAGCAAATATTCTTCACATCATCAACATATGAATCACTACAAAACTTCTTGTATGACCTCTTATACAGTATATTAGGCCCAACCTTAGGAACTTTGGTTTTCCTAGATATGATTATTATATTGTGATCACTACATCCTATGGATTTGGATACTCCTTTAAAGCAAATATCTGCAGAGTTAGTAAAAATGTGATCAACACATGTTGATGAATAATTTCTGTGCTGTTTGTAATTACCCTGGTAGGTTGACTGACAACCTGATCCAGATTGCAGGCACTGGTTACAGTTTAAAAAAAATATTGAGTGGGCAGCTTGATGATAGCCATTCAATATTTAAATCACCCAGAAAATATACTTCTCTGTTGATATCACATACATTATCAAGCATTTCACACATATTATCCAGATATGGACTGTAAGAACTTGGTGGGCTATAGCTGCTTCCCACAAGAATGGGCTTTAGGTGAGGCAGATGAACCTGTAGCCATATTACTTCAACAGTATTTAACATTAGATCATCTCTAAGCTTTACAGGAACGTGGTTCTGAATATAGACCGCAACACTGCCTCTGTTGGCATTTCTGTCTTTTCGGTAGATGTTATAACCATGTATTGCTACCAATGTATCATCAAAGGTATTATCTAAGTGAGTTTCAGAGATAGTCAGAATATGAATGTCATCTGTTACAAGTAAGTTATTGACTTCATGGACCTTGTTTCTTAGGCTACATATGTTAATATGGGCTATTTTTAGCACTTCTCTGGGTTGCTGATAGTTTTTAATGCTTTACTGGGAAGCTTGTCAGAGGTAGACTTACTCATGTTATTTACATTGGAGCTGATAGTGCAGGGTGAGCTGCATAAAGTGGTCTTCCTACTATTGCACACCGCCTCAGTGCTAACAGTGTAACTCTGGTTTATAGGCTCATGATTACTGCTTACAATAGCTGGAGGATAAGCAGATGTATTCGGTGCAATTAGGGGTACATAAATTAAATTACTAACATTGTGTTTGCCAATGCCCCTAAGATCATGTACATTTGATGCAGCATTATGATGACTCATTGTCACAATGAGCTGGTCTTTGATTTGGATGGACTCCGTCATTCCTGTAAAAAAGGGTCGGATCCTTAAGAGGTTTTTAAGTGATAATGCCAGAGAAGCCGGTGTTTGGAGGATATATGAAGAAACACAGTGCATTCGGAAAGTATTCAGACCCCTTCACTTTTTCCACATTTTGTTACGTTACAGCCTCATTCTAAAATGTATTAAAAAAATGTTTTCCTCATCAATTCAAATCAAATTGTATTGGTCACATACACATGGTTAGCAGATGTTATTACGAGTGTAGCGAAATGCTTATGCTTCTAGATCTGACAGTGCAGCAGTATTTAACAGGTAATATTTAACAATTCCACACAATTTACACACAATACCCGATAATGACAAGCCCAAAAAAATGGTTTTAATTGTTGCAAATTTGTTAAGAATATAAAACAGAAATACCTTATTTACATAAGTATTCAGACCCTTTGCTATGAGACTCGAAATTGAGCTCAGGTGCATCCTGTTTTCATTGATCATCCTTGAGATGTTTCTGCAACTTGATTGGAGTCCATCTGTGGTAAATTTAATTTATTGGACATGATTTGGAAAGGCATACACCGGTCTATATAAGGTCCCACAGTTTATGGTGCATGTCAGATTAAAAACCAAGCCAAAAAAGGAATTGGCCGTAGAGCTCCGAGACAGGATTGTGATGAGGCACAGATCTGGGGAAGGGTACGAAAAAATGTCTGCAGCAAGGTCCCCAAGAACACAGTGGTCTCCATCCTTCTTAAATGGAAGAAGTTTGGAACCACCAAGACTCTTCTTAGAGCTGGCCGCCCAGCCAAACTGAGCAATCGGGTGAGAAGGGCCTTGGTCAGGGAGGTGACCAAGAACCCGATGGTCACTCTGACAGAGCTCCAGAGTTCCTCTGTAGAGATGAGAGAACCTTCCAGAAGGACAACCATCTCTGCAGCACTCCACCAATCAGGCCTTTATGGTAGAGTGGCCAGACAAAAGCCACTCCTCCGTGACTAGCACATGACAGCCCGCTTGGAGTTTGCCAAAATACACCTAAAGGACTCTCAGACCATGAGAAACAAGATTCTCTGATGAAACCAAGATTGAACTCTCTGGCCTGAATGCCAAGAGTCACGTCTGGAGGAAACCTGGCACCATCCCTATGGTGAAGCATGGTGGAGGCAGCATCATGCTGTGGGGATGTTTTTCAGCGGCAGGGACTAGGAGACCAGTCAGGATCAAGGCAAAGAAGAACGGAGCAATATACAGAAAGATGCTTGATGAAAACCTGCTCCAGAATGCTCAGGACCTCAGACTGGGGTGAAGGTTCACCTTCCAACAGGACAACGACCCAAAGCACACAGCCAAGACAACACAGGAGTGGCTTCGGGACAAGTCTCTGAATGTCCTTGAGCCAGAGCTCGGATTTGAACCCGATCAAACATCTCTGGAGAGCCCTGAAAATAGCTGTGCAGCAAAGCTCCCTTTCCAACCTGACAGAGCCTGAGAGGATCTGCAGAGAAGAATGGGAGAAACTCCCCAAATACAAGTGTGCCAAGCTTGTAGCGTCATACCCCAGAAGACTCGAGGTTGTAATTGCTGCCAAAAGTGCTTCAACAAAGTACTGAGTAAAGGGTCTGAATACTTACGTTAATGTGATATTCCATTTTTCCATTTTTAATACATTAGCAAAAATAAATAAAACCTTTGACATTATGCGGTTTTGTGTGTACCAAATTATGCGGTTATTTAAATTAGCCTTCATCACTGCAGTTTACAGCCTAGACAATAATTGTGTACTAACAATAGTAGTAGCCTAGGACGTAAAATAATTGTATTTTCTAAAAACGTTTGAAAATTTGCAACCTAGTGATGCAGCATACAAACATGCATGGTGAATTAATGTAATAGCCTATTAAACGGTTACAAATTTATATTGAACAGTGGTGTAAAAAGTACTAAAAAGTCATACTTGAGTAAAAGTAAAGATACCTTAATACTCAAGTAAAATTGAAAGTAAAGGTCTAAAAGTATTTGGTTTTAAATATACTTAAGTATCAAAGGTAAATGGAATTGCTAAAATGTGCTTAAACAACACGCAGAGTGGGAAAATATACTTACAGCTGTTCATAGTTGTTTTCTTCTCAGTGATGGAATAGAGTTGGCTGAATGGAGATTTTCCTAGAGTGTATGCTCAAGATGTTGTCTGCTGTGATGTCAGTAATTGATATGGTCAATTACTATTATATACTATTATTATAATGATGCTTTATTTATACATCATTGACCTTTGAAACACCCCTCAGAAGTTCAGGCATTCTCACTGGTTAAGGAAATGGTTTAGGCATCATGCCCAGACGCCACCCTGACATCGCATGCCCAGATGCAACCCCCATACATTAGCCCCCTCCTCATGTCCACACACACACAAAACACACAAACACACATATACAACTGGGGTAGAAATGGGGGGTGAAATGGTTTTCCTAATAAAAATCTAACATTAATGTTTTAATATTGTTTTAATCACCAAAGAATGGTCTGGTTATAATTCAATTAGCCCTGCATGTTTTAAATTCACAGCTCTGGTTATTCATTTAAAGCATTTTTTGAGTTGAACTGTTTATGTATTTATAACACCTGGATAATGCACTTTCACATTCTCCACTGGTTGAAAGTAAGTAGCTCATTGAAATACTACACCTATCATGTGTCCTCAGATTAATGCAGATGAAGGGAGTTAGATATCCATAGTTTTTTTTCTGTATATATGAATTACAAATCAATCATGTTTCTCGTCTATTGCATAGTTACAATGTGCAATCATTGATGTCCCAGGAGCAGGAGTAGTAAACACTATTGAAGTGTGTAATTGTAATACATTCATGCAGACACAGCATCATTCAAATAATGGTGTTTGATATGACTGAAAAAGGATATCTCAGAGATTCATACCTGAACCGCACATTTATTTGCCAAGGAAGAGTACATGATCAGTGAATATATTCAATGTACAGGCTACAATGTGGGAATCTCATGCGTGGTAATAACTACAGTACATTTGTATATAGGACTTGCATCCTTGGCACAATAAAGTTATTATATTCTACTCTATCCATAGGCTTCATTAATGCCATTCAGACTTGAAGTTGATACAACATCTATGATAGTCAAGGTTCATAGATTGATTCTGAACTAATATTCATACCAAACGTTTTAGGGTCCATACACAGATCGGCTACATACTGTAGCTAGCTACACATCCATAGGCATACAGTTATTTTTTATCCTCCACTACACAATAAGCAAGTTAGTTAGCTAGTTAGCTAGCTATGTTACTTCAGCTGCATTGCATGGCAAGCTTACACAATTGTATATTCAATTTGCAGTAAATGCTTCAGCTAGCTAGATTATTTACATCCACTGTTTCACAAGACAGCCTGGTTTGCTGGTTTTCTCAGGACTCCCTAAAACATTAAACACCAATTACAAATTCATTCTCCTAACACTAGCTAGCTGGCTAAATTTAGCTAGTCAGATAACTTTTTTGTAAATTATGACAAAAAAATATGAACAAACGTTTGTCTCTACATTAACTAACATATTCCTCTCAATTGTACATTTTTTTTGCTTGACTCGTTATAACAACTTACATCTGGTTCCACCGTAATGTTTTGTCAGCCATTTTTGTTGCGTCAAAATTTGTCATTGGAACCCCTCGATTTGATTGGTCATATAAAAACCTTGGGACCCAAATGTATAATGAGTGCTCTAACTCCCCCTTGTGGTGGTCTGGAGCAATGAAGCCGTGAAGCTGGGTACCTCTAAGTCCCACTGTACCCAGATGCCCCAAATACAAATGCAGACACACTGCATGTGAAATAACAAGTTCCATCACAAAAAATTTGTTCCATCCTGACAAGCCCATCACAATTCTCACTGGTCAAGGAAGTTGGACAACGGGGTACAGGTGTACAGGTACCCATCACCATAGGCCCCAATACAATAGCCCCTTGATCAACACAATAGTCACCAACACCTTTTACATGATGTCTTCACACATACACAATACTGTAATATGTTTAATGCCCCGGCCACTCAGAACAATGGGTGTGATGTTTACAGAAAAAACCTGTTCCAAGGATCAGTCAGAGCTCATTTTCCAGTTTATAAGAGTATTATTCAAGCATTTGACAGGAAGTTCCCTCTCAGGATAAAGCCAGAGAGTATCTTGATTATTTAGCTACATTTTCAGATATTATACATTTCTAATTTTGACAAAGTCGTTTTCATTTCAAGTTAAAGTGTACTGTTAGCTACGTGTATTATCTTATTATTCGTATCTCAGAGCCATTTGCTTGGCTACTTATAGCCTAATGTTAGCCAGCTAAAATTGAACCTAGTTGGTTAGCTACCTACAGATTCATGCAGGGTAGTAACGTCATGAGTTGGGATTATGGTTCATTGTTTAGCTAGCTACCTACATGTCTTAACAAAAGACTCCACTATGCAAGTATCCATTTCAATAGAATTTCACTGCGACAACTGTTGTTAGATGTAAATTAGCTGGTAAATTCACTCTGGCTATCTACTCCGATTTCAGACCACGGGTAAGATAGTCTAGTTAGCTACATTTTCAGATATTACACGTTTCTAATTTTGACAACGTTTTTTCATTTCAGTTAAAGTGTACTGTTAGCTAGCTAGTTAACATTAGCTGGCTGGCTCGCTAACGTTAAGTGCATGATCTTATTATTCGTATCTCAGAGCCATTTGCTTGGCTAGTTATAGCCTAATGTTAGCTAGCTAACATTGAACCTGGTTGGTTAGCTACCTGCAGATTCATGCAGGATAGTAAGGTCATGAGTTGGGATTATGGTTCATTGCTAGCTAGCTACATGTCTTAACGAAAGACTCTACCAGGTGCCTCCCGGGTGGCACAGTGGTCTAGGGCACTGCATCGCAGCGCTAGCTGTGCCACCAGAGACTCTGGGTTCGCGCCCAGGCTCTGTCGCAGCTGGCCGCGACCGGGAGGTCACAATTGGCCTAGCGTCATCTGGGTTAGGGAGGGTTTGGCCGGTAGGGATATCCTTGTCTCATTGTGCACCAGCGACTCCTGTGGCGGGCCGGGCGCAGTGCACGCTAACCAAGGTCGCCAGGTGCACGGTGTTTCCTCCGACACATTGGTGCGGCTGGCTTCCGGGTTGGATGCACGTTGTGTTAAGAAGCAGTGCGGCTAGGTTGGGTTGTGCATGGCTTTCGACCTTGGTTAGCGTTCGGGTCTCTCCCGAGCCCGTACGGGAGTTGTAGCGATGAGACAAGATAGTAACTACTAACAATTGGATACCACGAAATTGGGGAGAAAAAGGGGGGTAAAAAAAAATATATATAAAAAAATATTTAAAAAATAAAATACTTTTTCGGGTGCGTTCGTAAATTCAGTCTGGCCATCTACTCCGATTTGAGAGCACTCTCATCTGAGTGTGCCAGAGCTGTGGTGGTTAATTTATTTACTATCAAATGAGGAGAGACAAACGTATCACACAAGTCAGAGAATATACTTAAACTAAATCTTTAATCAATTATTAATAAGGGAGCAGGTCAATACAACATGAAGTGAATCGATTGAGTGCTCTATGATAATGATGGCTGGTCGACAAATCACCCTCAGATGATTCGTTGAGAGCCCGAGACAAAAGTACAAAGGTCTTTGTAGACAAAGAAGAGCTCTCCACTAGTAGTACCAAAACATCTGAGGCACTGCAGATAGTGCTGATGACTTGGCTTTGGTGCAGGTGTAACAGTTCAACTTTAGCCCGTCCCCTCGTTACCCATCGCTCCACAAAAAACTGCGGCCCTTGCAGGGCAAGGGGAACCACTACTTCAAGGTCTCAGAGCAAGTGACGTCACCGATTGAAAGGCTATTAGCGCGCACCACCACTAACTAGATAGCCATTTCACATCCGTTACACAGGGCATGTGATGTCCATAGCCTCTTGGTCACAAAACTCCCTGATCTTCTCAAAAACATAAGTTTGTCTAGCTGTGTCCAGTCCAGGTGGTGCTTGTACGGGCAGACCATCTATGGGAGGCAAGATGTCAGCATTGCGCAGCAGCTGAGACCTGGTCCCGACTGAGTCCGAACGCTCCTTGGCAACAACAACACCAGGCTCCAGAGCATCGAAGCTGTAAAACAGGAAATAACCCCCCAAAATTAAGAAGATACAACCCTGCACAACATCAATTCACCTCCCAAGTGTAGATAGAAATAATAACCTCATACAATGCAATGAAAATTATATTCACCTGAAGTGCTGGTACTACTTGAACTGTGTTAGCGGCCTGAAGTACATAGCTTTCCACCAGCACCGTATCATCCTCCAGTCCAGCCAGCTGTGGGATATTGAGCCCTGTCAAAGTGCTGTCCTTCACAACACCAGCAATCTCAGACAAAGTGTTCCCTAACCAAATAGGTTCAATATAAGTTAACCAAATAGGTTCAATGTTAGCTAGTTAGCTATCTAACATTAGGCTATAACTAGCAATGCGAAATGGAATTCTGAGATAACATTACTACACAGATCATAAACGTACTGTTAGCTAGTGTAATGTTAGCTAAAAAAATATAAAAAAAATACAGCGCTTCTGTGTTTGATACTTTTTTAAACACTTATATGTAAAACAAAATTTTGACCAAATAAAGATATAAATAGTCACTAACCAAGAAACAACTTCATCAGATGACAGTCTGATAACATATTTATTGTATAGCATATGTTTTGTTAAAAAAATTTGCATATTTCAGGTATAAATCATAGTTTTACTTTGCAGCCACCATCACAACTCTCACCAAAGCAACTAGAATAACTACAGAGAGCAACGTGAATTACCTAAATACTCATCATAAAACATTTATGAAAAATACACAGTGTACAGCAAATGAAAGACAAAGATCTTGTGAATCCAGCCAATATTTCAGATTTTTTAAGTGTTTTACAGCGAAAACACAATATAGCATTATATTAGCTTACTACAATAGCCAACCACACAACAGCATTGATTCAAGCCAACAGTAGCGATAACGAATAAACCAGCAAAAGATATAAAATTATTCACTAACCTTCTCAAACTTCTTCAGATGACAGTCCTATAACATCAAATTACACAATACATATATGGTTTGTTCGAAAATGTGCATATTTAGCGGCACAAATCGTGGTTATACAATATGAATAGTAGTCAAAATGCAAACAAAATGTCGGGAGAAATCTTGGGAGAGGCACCTAATCTAATCAATAACTAATCATAAACTTGACAAAAAAATACAGGTTGGACAGCAAATGAAAGATACATTAGTTCTTAATGCAACCGCTGTGTTAGATTTTTAAAATTAACGTTACTACGACATACAGCGTGCGTTAAAGCGAGACCGCACCGAAATTAATGGCGGAATAATAGTTTCACATTTTTCAACAGAACAACGAATTAACATCATAAATAGTTCTTACTATTTGATGAGCTTCCATCAGAATCTTGTGCAAGTTGTCCTTTGTCCAGAATAATCGTTGCTCGGTTGTAGATTGTCGTCTTCAACTTTGGAATTAGCAGCAAACATTAGCCATGTGGCGAAGACGTGTCCAACTCACCATAACGCAGCACAAATAAAATACCGAAAATCGCAATATACTGATATAAACTGATATAACTCGGTTTAAAATAACTACATTATGATGTTTTTAACACCTATATCGAATAAAATCAGAGCCGGATATATCTAACGCCTATAACGAGAGCTTTTCAGAATGCAATCCTGAGGTCTGTCTTGCGTCATGACGAACGGTGAAAAGACTGCACACCCGGTTCCAATAGCTTTTGTACGGCCTCAGATCTATCTAGACACCCCAGTCCAATTCTCACTGCTTACTGACATCTAGGGGAAGGCGTATGCAGTGCATGTCGACCCATAGATTACATGCAAATTAATAAACTGACCCTGGAACAGAGTGCCCGATTTCAGATTTCCCACTTCCTGACAGGAAGTTTGCTGCAAAATGAGTTCTGTTTTACTCACAGATATAATTCAAACGGTTTTAGAAACTAGAGAGTGTTTTCTATCCAATAGTAATAATAATATGCATATTGTACGAGCAAGAATTGAGTACGAGGCAGTTTAATTTGGGAACGTTTTTTTTACAAAGTCGAAATGGCGCCCCCCTATTGAGAAAAGGTTAATTTATTACTGCTGAAGTGAAAGCCATCATCTGCTAACCATGTGTAGGTGACCAATAACATTTGATTAGATTTTTTTTCTCTGACATGCACTGTCAGCTGTGGGACCTTATATAGACAGGTGTGTGCATTACCAAATCATGTCCAATCAATTGAATTTACCACAGGTGGACTCCAATGAAGTTGTAGAAACGTCTCAAGGATGATCAATGGAAACAGGATGCACCTGAGCTCAATTTCGAGTCTGTTTTCGCTTTGTCATTATGGGGTATTGTGTGTTGATTGTATATAGTGTTGTATATGTTTATTTTTATTATTTTATCTTGCTGTTTATCGGCTTGTTGTTCTCTTTGAGAGTTTGGGTTCCTTATACTAACACCACATTCCCTGTGTACATGTGTTTTTGTTCTAGTAGAAATACATCTATAACATGTTCTATTCCATCCTGTATTTCTATCTGATATTATGACACCTTGTGGCCCTTCAGATTATCACAGGTCTCTGCAATTATCTCTGGCTCACAATGTGGCCTTATCTGTCCCACTGTTGTTTGTGGAGATATGCCCTGATGAAGGTCGACTGACTGAAAGCTCAGCTATATTAAAATTAATTTGCATCTGACTGGAAGTGTGTGGAGACTTTGTCTTGACACACTAAAATCGGTGTGCCTGGCACCTGCTACCATACCCTGTTCAAAGGCACTTAAATATTTTGTCTTGCCCATTCACCCTCTGAATAGCACACATACACAATCCATGTCTCAATTGACTCAAGGCTTAAAAATCCTTCTTTAACCTGTCTCATCCGCACTGATTACAGTGGATTTAACAAGTGACATCAATAAGGGATCATAGCTTTCACCTGGATTCATCTGTTTAGTTAATGTCAGGTAAGAAGAGGTGTTCCTAATGTTTTGTACACTCAGTGTGTACTTGTAAAAAAAATACAAAGTGCTATCCACCCAGCTTTGGAGTAGTAAGAAGGTATTTTCCCTGCTTTTGAGAGGAGTAAGCTAGATGTTCCTGGAGACTTCCAGTCATTTATCGATGGCTTAGAAACTAACTTCGACGTGCACATTGGGACATACAAATGGTATCCATGAGTTCATCTGGTTCTGGGTTAGTAAAAAAAGGGCTTAGTTGCCAAAATGTTGCACTATTCCTTTAATGTATTTTAACTTAGTGAAATGGTCAAAAAATTCAGAAATTCAAAAACGTTTAGGTCTCATTATGTAAGTGGATACTGGGGGTAAGGTTACACGTGTTTTTTTAATGGGTTAATTGAGAGCTTTAAAAAAAATGCAAACAGGTAACCATTGTCATATTCTTTACTTTGTACTCTCATTGTAAAAAATTATGTAGAAGCAGGGTTCCTTCATATTCCTTTCTAAGATGTATTTCTTGCTGCCTTTGCTCACATTTTGGTTTTCCCATCAATCGGGTCTATAAATATCTGTCTGGGATTTTGGATTGACAAGGATTTAACATTTGAAAAACGTTATATATTGGCCTTCCCTGAACAGCAGGAATCAGATTGTACAGTCAACTTTCCTGCCAGTTAGGGTTAGCCCTTACCCTAACCAAATTAAGGAAAATCACTTTTAGTTTTACTGCGCCTCACTGCTGAAACAATTTGCAGAACTCATTACAATTGGATGTTTGCGTGCCGCTTGGGCAGTTTAGGAAAGTAACTGTTTTTCTTAAATGCTGTGTTTTGTATTGATTGCGGTTTTGTTTGACATTGTATTGGTTGTTGTATTGCTGTGATCAGGGCACACTTAGGAATGAGACCCTGGTCTCAATGGGTTTCCCCCCTGAATAAATAAAGGATAATAAAATATAAAAGGGCCAATCCTCAGTTGAAACAATAACAAAGTGAAAACCTGCCTCTGTTTTGGTAAAAAAGCTGTGATGGCCCAGGATGCAAGGACTGGCCAGTTTTTACCATGTTTTGAGGCTGTACAGTGTTTGTTAACATTTGCAATGTTTACAAACATTGGTGTAAAACAAGCTTATATTTTGGGTTCTGATGGGGTACGACAATTGAACAAAGCTCATGAGGCATTTGTAAGTTATATTATTCAAGAATCAATGTGTGCATATCATTAATTTATAAATCTAAAAAATGGGATATAGTAACTGCACATTACCCCTTTAAGAGTCCAAATAGTAGATGAAATACATACATTTTACAGTGGCTTCATTGGGCTTCTGTAGACCCTTTTGGGAATATAACGGAGTTTCTTCATATTTTCACCATCAACATAAAAAATAGACATAAAAACAATTACGTTAATACTTCAACAAAAGATAGGTGCGTCAAAGCATTGGGTTATTTTGTCCTTGACTTTTGGGGGAAGACACTAGTACAGCTGTGATTGAGCATTTTCAAATGGAGCAAAACCACCAGAAAGATGATTACATTTTCCATGCAACAAGTTCCAAAATAATACAAATGAAATTATAACACAGGGCAGCGTGCACACAAAAGCCCTCATTGTTGTGCGGGAAAGGAATGTCTCTGACTGTGTCAGAGGTTGTGTGGAATTTGGTTTTTGAATGGAGACAAAAGGCTGCCTATGACTGTGGGAGAACTGCAATCACCCAGGCAACCTGCCCCTACACTGGGAGGAAAGGATAGCTAGCTCATACATTTTAGCCATGTGGATCCGATTTGTTTAATTGCCATTAGACCAGCTGACACACTGCTTACCTGCTGCCCAATGTTTTTTGGAGCTAGTAAATAAAAAAGGACTCTTGGTGTACCATCCCCTTTGCCCCACTACAGTTGGCTGTTGCCATGGAAACTAAACCACCCTAAATCCAAAATAGCTCTGGCAGCATATGGGAACTGGAGGCAAACCACAACTACAAATGTATGCTGTGATACCCCATGGCATGAGCTCACTATAGATAGTTAATGCAGTCAGTGAGTGACTACATTGAAACTAATCGCGTTTAGTTCAATGAGCGACTGTGGCGACCCTAGATTACGAATCCGTTGAATTTCATTTGATAATGCAATCCCCACAAAGAGCTCCAACTTCAGTGTAATTTCATGGAATCCATCTTCATTTGCCCTTTGACTCTGGGGGGGGCTCTCATCTCAACCTTTATCCCGGACTTCCTGTTCATATATCAGACAGCTCCAGCTTTCAGAATAAATTATGACCTGGGTGAGAAAAATCAAGAACAGCTTGTGAAACGTAATGAGAACGAAGCTGTACTTGAGTCAAGACAAAGCCTGTCTACCTCAAGGTTTCAAGTTCAAAGCTTTGGGAAAGATGTTGAAACACTCTTATGCAATTATATTCTAATATAATGCTTCAGTGAGTAGACCTGATTGTTTTGGTCAAAGTGTGCCTGGCAGTATTGCGTTTGGAAATTTCCCGCCCAAAAATATCCACGTCGAATGCAGTGCGTACCAAAACTCTCAAAACAAATCTGAAACGAGAAACCCAGACAAGTTGAATGAGGCATTGACCAAATTAGAGGGACACGATCCAAGCAACGTAGCATGATAATTTTTTGATGAATGATCCTGAATTATTTGTCAAAACATCCCACAATAAGGATTTTCATTAAATGGTTTTACTATTTTACTACATGAAACGTCTTCAACCAGCGCTTTTCCCCGCAGCACAGCATCAGAAACAGGCATCAGCATGCTTCCCCATTCGGTCTGGGTGTCAACAACACAGCTACCCACAGTCCGCTGTGCTGGGAGTGTCATACAAAACCACCCCAGCAGCAAGGTAAGAACATGTGCTGGTTCAGAGGTTAAGTCTATCTATAGACTAACCACAGAACAGCTACTGTCCTGTGGTGGAAGTACATCAGGTTCACAACACCTGTCCTACAGTCGTGGCCAAAAGTTTTGAGAATGATACAAATATTAATTTCCACAAAGTTTGCTGCTTCAGTGTCTTTAGATATTTTTGTCAGATGTTACTATGGAATACTGAAGTATAATTACAAGCATTTCACACGTGTCAAAGGCTTCCATTGACAATTACATGAAGTTGATGCAAAGAGTGAATATTTGCTGTGTTGACCCTTCTTTTTCAAGACCTCTGCAATCTGACCTGGCATGCTGTCAATTAACTTCTGGGCCACATGCTGACTGATGGCAGCCCATTCTTGCATAATAAATGCTTGGAGTTTGTCAGAATTTGTGGGGGTTTGTTTGTCCACCCGCCTCTTGAGGATTGACCACAAGTTCTCAATGGGATTAAGGTCTGGCGAGTTTCCTGGCCATGGACCCAAAATATCGATGTTTTGTTTCCCGAGCCACTTAATTATCACTTTTGCCTTATGGCAAGGTGCTCCATCATGCTGGAAAAGGCATTGTTCGTCACCAAACTGTTCCTGGATGGTTGGGAGAAGTTGCTCTCGGAGGATGTGTTGGTACCATTCTTTATTCATGGCTGTGTTCTTAGGCAAATTTGTGAGTGAGCCCACTCCCTTGGCTGAGAAGCAACCCCACACATGAATGGTCTCAGGATGCTTTACTGTTGGCATGACACAGGACTGATGGTAGCGCTCACCTTGTCTTCTCCGGACAAGCTTTTTGCCGGATGCCCCAAACAATCGGAAAGGGGATTCATCAGAGAAAATTACTTTACCTCAGTCCTCAGCAGTCCAACCCCTGTACCTTTTGCAGAACATCAGTCTGTCCCTGATGTTTTTCCTGGAGAGAAGTAGCTTCTTTGCTGCCCTTCTTGACACCATCCTCCAAAAGTCTTCGCCTCACTTTGCGTGCAGATGCACTCACAGCTGCCTGCTGCCATTCCTGAGCAAGGTCTGTACTGGTGGTACCCCGATCCCGCAGCTGAATCAACTTTAGGAGACGGTCCTGGTGCTTGCTGGACTTTCTTGGGCGCCCTGAAGCCTTCTTCACAACAATTGAACCGTTCTCTTTGAAGTTCTTGATGATCCGATAAATGGTTGATTTAGGTGCAATCTTACTGGCAGCAATATCCTTGCCTGTGAAGCCCTTTTTGTGCAAAGAAATTATGACGGCACATGTTTCCTTGCAGGTAACCATGGTCAACAGAGGAAAACAATGATTCCAAGCACCACTCTCATTTTGAAGCTTCCAGTCTGTTATTCGAACTCAATCAGCATGACAGAGTGATCTCCAGCCTTGTCCTTGTCAACATTCACACCTGTGTTAACGAGAGAATCACTGACATATCAGCTGGTCCTTTTGTGGCAGGGCTGAAATGCAGTGGAAATGTTTTTTGGGGATTCAGTTCATTTGCATGGCAAAGAGGGACTTTGCAATTAATTGCAATTCATCTGATCACTCTTCATAACATTCTGGAGTATTTGCAAATTGCAATCATACAAACTGAGGCAGCAGACTTTGTGAAAATTAATATTTGTGTCATTCTCAAAACTTTTGGCCATGACTGTAGACTCAAAGATTGTGACAAAAAAAAATCATGTCATATCACAGGGATGGGCAACTGGCTCTCAGATCAATCCCCCCAAATTCAGTCGGGTCTCAACTTACTGTTAGAATAATAGAATACCCAATTTCAACATTTGGTTGTGCATCAGCAGTTTCTTTTATGTCAGTCACTCAATTAGACCATGTCAGTTACATGTTCGTAGATTGCAAATTAGTCTAGCGGCCAGCCATCTAAACGTAGTAATCATGGTCGAATTACCATCCCCCCATTGATCTTGTTAATCAGTCTCACTCCGATATTAAAAACTGCAAACATTTCTCTCCATCGTATGGCAAAATGTGTAGAATTGCACAAAATTAACTCAAACTAAATAATTTTCAGCTGTCAAGAGGCGGGATGATAAAATATTTTACTACCCAGACCCGTGAGCAACTGCAGCCCCTCACCACCTTCAAAGTTGCCCATCCCTGATGTATCAGGATGGTGAGGTCTCTTTACAGACTATGCTGCTGGAAAGAGCATGTGCCAATTTGGGGCGAGATTGATCTCATCAAGAGTTGACTCAAAACAGCTAGTGTTCTACAGTACACCAGTCCTGTACTCAAACATTAGGACAAGTACAGGGAATAATCATGTTGGGGATGTCTTATGTCAGGGTACAGGCCATCCCAGGGTGCTCAGTCGTTCCAGTATGGTGCTTGTAACACCGGTGTTGTGGGCTTGTCGCTCTGGATAGGAGAATCTGCTAAATGACATACATACTAGCGGTCGACCGATTAATTCGAATGGCCGATTAATTAGGGCAGATTTCAAGTATTCATAACAATCGGAAATCAGTCTTTTTTTTTTACACCTTTATTTAACTAGGCAAGTCAGTTAAGAACACATTCTTATTTTCAATGACGGCCTAGGAACGGTGGGTTAACTGCCTTGTTCAGGGGCAGAATGACAGATTTGTACCTTGTCAGCTCAGGGATTCAATCTTACAACCTTACGGTTAACTAGTCCAACGCTCTAACCACCTGCCTCACGAGGAGCCCGCCTGTTACGCGAATGCAGTAAGAAGCCAAGGTAATTTGCTAGCTAGCATTAAACTTATCTTATAAAAAACAATCAATCAATCATAGTCACTAGTTATAACTACACATGGTTGATGATATTACTAGTTTATCTAGCGTGTCCTGCGTTGCATTTAATCGATGCAGTGCGCATTGCGAAAAAGGACTGTCGTTGCTCCAACGTGTACCTAACCATAAACATCAATGCCTTTCTTAAAATCAATACACAGAGGTATATATTTAAATTTAAATGTATTATTTATTAAATTTATTTATTTAAATAAACCTGCATATTTAGCTTAAAGAAATCCAGGTTAGCAGGCAATATTAACCAGGTGATATTCTGTCACTTCTCTTGCGTTCATTGCACGCAGAGTCAGAGTATATGCAACAGTTTGGGCCACCTGGCTCATTGCGAACTAATTTGCCAGAATTTTACGTAATTATGACAAAACATTGAAGGTTGTGCAATGTAACGGGAATATTTAGACTTATGGATGACACCCGTTGGATCAAATACGGAACGGTTCCGTATTTCACTGAAAGAATAAACGTTTTGTTTTCGAGATGCTAGTTTCCGGAATCGACCATATTAATGATCTAAGGCTCGTATTTCTGTGTGTTATTATGTTATAATTAAGTCTATGATTTGATAGAGCAGTCTGACTGAGCGATGGTGGGCACCAGCAGGCTCGTAAGCATTCATTCAAACAGCACTTTCGTGCGTTTTGCCAGCAGCTCTGCTGTTTATGACTTCAAGCCTATCAACTCCTGCGATTAGGCTGGTGTAACCAATGTGAAATGGTTAGCGGGGTGCGTGCTAATAGCGTTTCAAACGTCACTCGCTCTGAGACTTGGAGTAGTTGTTCCCCTTGCTCTGCATGGGTAACGCTGCTTCGAGGGTGGCTGTTGTCGATGTGTTCCTCGTTCGAGCCCAGGTAGGAGCGAGTAGAGGGATGGAAGCTATACTGTTACACTGGCAATACTAAAGTGCCTATAAGAACATCCAATAGTCAAAGGTATATGAAATACAAATCCTATAGAGAGAAATAGTCCTATAATAACTACAACCTAAAACTTCTTACCTGGGAATATTGAGGACTCATGTTAAAAGGAACCACCAGCTTTCATATGTTCTGTTCTGAGCAAGGAACTTAAATGTTAGCTTTCTTACATGGCACATATTGCACTTTTACTTTCTTCTCCAACACTTTGTTTTTGCATTATTTAAACCAAATTGAACATGTTTCATTATTTACTTGAGGCTAAATTGATTTTATTGATGTATTATATTAAGTTAAAATAAGTGTTCATTCAGTATTGTTGTAATTGTTTATTTTTAAAATCGGCATCGGCGTTGCAAAATCATAATCGGTCGACCTCTAGTACATACACCTTGTAAGTAAGCTCTGTTGTTATAGCTCCTATTAAATTGTTGGGTAAATAAACAGGTGAACTGCCCTGGAAACAATAGAAGAGTAATGTATACGGGACAAACTCACACAAATCTTTGTGCAGCATTGAGAATTGAAAACCTCTGGAATACTGTGTCACGTTCCTGACCTGTTTTCCTTTTTCTTGTATTTATTTAGTTGGTCAGGGCGTGAGTTGGGGTGGGCATTCTATGTTATGTGTTTCTATGTTGGGTTCTTTTCTATTAGCCTTATATGGTTCTCAATCAGGGACAGGTGTTTGACGTTTCCTCTGATTGAGAACCATATTAAGGTAGGCTGTTCTCACTGTTTGTTTGTGGGTGATTGTTGCTGTGTCTGTGTATGTCGCACCACACGGTACTGTTTCGTTTCGTTTCGTTTCGTTCTTTCATTCATTTTCGTGTGTTCCTTCCTGTTCGTGCGTTCATGTTATATGTTCTCTAGTTCAGGTTTGTTCACATCGTTTATTATTTTGTAGTTATCAAGTGTTCTTCGTGTTCGTCGTCTTGATTTAATAAATTCATTATGTATTCAGCACCCGCTGCGCATTGGTCCGCTCAATCACCTATAGACGATCGTAACAGAAACACCCACCACCAAAGGACCAAGCGGAGTGGAGAAGGGCGGCAACAGCAGCGGAAAAAAAAACAGGACTCCTGGACTTGGGAAGAGATTCTGGACGGCAAAGGACCCTGGGCTCAGCCAGGGGAATATCGTCGTCCCAAGGCGGAGTTGGAGGCAGCGAAGGCAGAGAGGCGCTGGTATGAGGAGGCAGCGCGGCGACGCGGTTGGGAGCCCGAGAGTCAGACCCAAAAAATTTCTTGGGGGGGGGGGGAGGCACACGCGGAGTGTGGCAAAGCCGGGTAGGATACCTGAGCCAACTCCCCGTGCTTACCGTGGAGTGAGAGGGCGTCGTACTGGTCAGACACCGTGTTATGCGGTAAAGCGCACGGTGTCCCCAGTACGCGTGCTTAGCCCAGTGCGGGCTATTCCACCTCGCCGCACTGGTAGGGCTAGGTTGGGCATCGAGCCGGGTGCCATGAAGTACATGGCACCAGCCTTACAGATGGTGTCCCCGGTTCGCCAGCATAGCCCAGTGCGGGCTATTCCACCTCGCCGCGGGCTATTCCACCTCGCCGCACTGGTAGGGCTAGGTTGGGCATCGAGCCGGGTGCCATGAAGTACATGGCACCAGCCTTACAGATGGTGTCCCCAGTTCGCCAGCATAGCCCAGTGCGGGCTATTCCACCTCGCCGCACTGGCAGGGCTACGGGGACCATTCAACCTGGTAGGGTTGGGGAGGCTCGGTGCTCAAGAGCGCGTGTCCTCCTTCACGGTCCGGTATACCCGGTGCCACCTCCACGTACCAGTCCTCCGGTGGCAGCCCCCCGCACCAGGCTGTCTCTCCCCGGGTTCTCTCTCCAGCTGCTCCCACCTGTCCAGCGCTGTCAGAGCCTTCCTCCTCTCCAGCGCAGCCTGAGTCTGAACTGCCTGCCTTCCCAGTGCTGTCTGAACTGCCTGCCTTCCCAGCGCTGTCTATACTGCCTGCCTTCCCAGCGCTGTCTGAACTGTCTGCCTGCCCAGCGCTGCCCGTCTGTCCCGAGCCTTCAGAGCCGTCCAGCCAAGACCAGCCAGAGCCGTCCAGCCAGGACCAGCCAGAGCCGTCCAGCCAGGACCAGCCAGAGCCGTCCAGCCAGGACCAGCCAGAGCCGTCCAGCCAGGATCCGCCAGAGCCGTCCAGCCAGGATCCGCCAGAGCCGTCCAGCCAGGATCCGCCAGAGCCGTCCAGCCAGGATCCGCCAGAGCCAGCCAGCCAGGATCCGCCAGAGCCAGCCAGCCAGGATTCGCCCCTCAGTCCGGTGCTGCCTCTCAGTCCGGAGCTGCCCCTCAGTCCGGAGCTGCCCCTCAGTCCGGAGCTGCCCCTCAGTCCGGAGCTGCCCCTCAGTCCGGAGCTGCCCCTCAGTCCGGAGCTGCCCCTCAGTCCGGAGCTGCCCCTCAGTCCGGAGCTGCCCTTTGGTATAGTGGGATTGACATGGAGGGTGGCCATTGGGAGGAGGCCACGGAAGCGGGGTTTGACTATGGTGGGGTGGGGACCACGACCAGCGCCGCCACCGTGGACAGACGCCCACCCAGACCCTCCCCTAGAGTTTATGCTGATGCGCCCGGAGTTCGCACCTTAAGGGGGGGGTTATGTCACGTTCCTGACCTGTTTTCCTTTTTCTTGTATTTATTTAGTTGGTCAGGGCGTGAGTTGGGTGGGTTTGTCTATGTTTGATTTTCTATGTTGGGATGTTTGTGTTCGGCCGGGTATGATTCTCAATCAGAGACAGCTGTCAATCGTTGTCCCTGATTGAGAATCATACTTAGGCAGCCTGGGTTTCACGTGTGTTTTGGGGGTGTTTGTCTTCCGTGTAGTCGTTGTGCCACACGGGACTGTTTGTCGGTTTGATTTTCTATTTGTTATCTTGCTTCATATAGTGTTCAGTTCGATGCTAATAAATTATGGACACTAACCACTCCGCGTATTGGTCCGATCCTTCTCGCCTCTCCTCGTCCGAGGAGGAGGAATATGAAAGCCGTAACATACTGAGACTGAGCCAACCATTCAAAAACATTAATGTGCATAAAAATAGCTTTATTTCCAAATAAAATCAGAACATGCGTGCAGAAATCAATGATTTATTGACTTCTACACTCAATTGTGATTCACATCTCGTTGTGACAAAGCAGCAGATTTTTTACCCCATGCTAATAACATGGCTCAATTCAGTTCCCCTGAACAATTACATAGCAATCCTTCTACAAAACAAACGGTTTACAAGAAATCAAACCCTTACAAAATAAAAAACCTGCTTCAAAACTATTTGCTTCTGAAAATCTTGAACTAGTGTACATACAAATGTTAACACACAACAGCTTAGGAGGGGGAGTGCCCCAACCTGAAAGACAAAATATTTGACAGTTAAATTAAAACATTTTTTTAACAAGTAATCTACTGAAAACACTGAGTTAGTACTAGCATTGGTAGTTAAAAAAACATCCTTTCCCACTATAGGCTTCGTAGGCATGAAGAAACCAATTATTCCAAACATTTACAGTAATGTTAATGTGTGAAAGTTAAATATTTAAAAAAAAAAATCTTTTGAATTTCGCGCCCTGCACTTTGAGCTGGCTGTTGTCATAAGTGTACCGACGTCGGGCTTGCACGCCAAACAGGTTAAAACTATAAACTTTTTATTTTACTGTTGGAATTGTGATCGAAGCAACACAATTAGCCAATTTCAATACAACATCTTTTAGTATGCAGAACTATGCAATAGATTTTGTTGTAGCCAGAGCGCATTGGAGTAGGATTCTACTGCATTGACAGGCACGTACTCTAGACAAACCGGTGCGCCATAACCAATCAGACTCACTAGACCTATATGCAAATAGACCATTGTCAATATGGATCTGTGCCATTCACTTTGAACTGGACTGTGTTTACAGCATGTAGCCACGTGTGCACATTTGTTCATATTCTTCACTAGTTAGTGACTAAATAGCCCAGTTATAGCTAATTTGTAGTCGCAATGTAGTAGTACAAGAGCACAAAACATGTACAGTTTAAGTCATCTTTGAAAAGCAAGTCAGAGATATATATGTCTTAACCTCTCTGGGATATTCAGGACGGTAGCGTCACACCTCGCCAACAGATAGGTAAATTGCAGGGCGCCAAATTCAAAACAAAAATCCCATAATTAAAATTCCTCAAACATACAAGTATTGTACACCATTTTAAAGATAAAATTGTTGTGAATCCAGCCACAGTGTCCGATTTCAAAAAGGATTTACGACGAAAGAACAAACGATTATGTTAGGTCAGCACCTAGTCACAGAAAAAGGCAGCCATTTTTCCAGCCAAAGAGAGGAGTCAAAAGCAGAAATAGAGGTAAAATGAATCACTAACCTTTGATGATCTTCATCAGATGACACACATAGGACTTCATGTTAAACAATACATGTATGTTTTGTTCGATAAAGTTAATATTTATATCCAAAACCTCAGTTTACATTGGCGTTATGTTCAGTAATGTTTTGCCTCCAAAACATCCGGTGATTTTGCAGAGAGCCACATCAATTTACAGAAATACTCATAATAAAAATTGATAAAAGATACAAGTATTATGCATGGAATTTTAGATCCACTTCTCCTTAACTTCTCGAGGGTAGGGGGCAGCATTTGGAATTTTGGATGAAAAGCATGCCCAAATTAAACTGCCAGCTACTCATCCCCAGAAGATAAGATATGCATATTATTAGTAGATTTGGATAGAAAACACTCTGAATTTTCTAAAACTGTTTGAATCATGTCTGTGAGTATAACAGAACTTATTTAGCAGGCGAAACCCCGAGGACAAACCATTCAGATTTGTTTTTGTTTTTTTAGGGTCACTCTTTTCAAATAGTTTATTGGGAAACCAGATTTCTAAGGGACATGCTTGCAGTTCCTACCGCTTCCACTGGATGTCAACAGTCTTGAGAAATTGGTTGAGGTTATTCCTTTGTATAATGAAGAAGTACGGCCATCTTGAACGAGAGTCACTCGAAGTGTCCTGTTTGTGAGAGGCGCGTGAGCAGAAAGCTAGCTACAGTTGGTTTTAATCCTGTATTGAACACAGACCATCCCGTCTTCAGTTTTATCGATTATCAACGTTAAAAAATACCTAAAGTTGTATTACAAAAGTAGTTCAACATTTTTTGGCAAGGTTTACAGGTAAACTTCGGGATATTTTCTCGTCACGTTTGAGCAAGTTGGAACCTGTGTTTTTCTGGATCAAACGCGCCAAATAAATGGACATTTTGGATATATATCGACGGAATTAATCGAACAAAAGGACCATTTGTGATGTTTATGGGACATATTGGAGTGCCAACAAAAGAAGCTCGTCAAAGGCATGAATTATATTTTTATTTCTGCGTTTTGTGTCGCGCCTGCAGGGTTAAACTATGCTTATCTCTCTTTGTTTACAATGGTGCTATCCTCAGATAATAGCATCGTATGCTTTCACCGAAAAGCCTATTTGAATTCTGACATGTTGGCTGGATTCACAACCAGTGTAGCTTTAATGTGGTATATTTCATGTGTGATTTAATGAAAGTTAGATGTTCTAGTAATTTTCATAGTAATTAATTTGTATTTGGCGCTCTGCATTTTCTCAGGCTTTTTGCCAAGTGAGACAGTAGCGTCCCGCCTAAACTCAGATTTTTGGATATAAATATGAACTTTACCGAACATACATGTATTGTGTAACATGAAGTCCTATGAGTGTCATTTAATGAAGATCAACGGTTAGTGATACATTTTATCTCTATTTCTGCTTTTTGTTACTGCTCTCTTTGGCTGGAAAAATGGCTGTCTTTTTCTGTGACTTGGCTCATACCTAACAATCGTTTGGTCGTCGTAAAACCTTTTTGAAATCGGACACTTTGGCTGGATTTACAACAAGTGTATCTTTAAAATGGTTTAAAATACTTGTATGTTTGAGGAATTTAAATTATGGGATTTCTGTTGTTTTGAATTTGGTGCCCTGCAGTTTCTCTGGCTGTTGACGAGGTGGGATGCTACCGTCCCACATACCCTAGAGAAGTTAATGAAACCGCTGTGTCAGATTTTAAAAAAACTTTACGGAAAAAGCACACCATGCAATAATCTGAGTACGGCGCTCAGACACAAAAACAAGCCATACAGATACCTGCCATGGTGTGGAGTCAACAGAAGTCAGAAATAGCATTATAAATATTCACTTACCTTTGATGATCTTCATCAGAATGCACTCCCAGGAATCCCAGTTCCACAATAAATGTTTGTTTTGTTCAATAAAGTCCATCATTTATGTCCAAATACCTCCTTTTTGTTCACGCGTTTAGTACACAAATCCAAACTCAGGATGCGCGGGCAAGTCCAGGCGAAAGTTCAGACAAAGTCATATTACAGTTTGTAGAAACTTGTCAAACTAAGTATAGAATCAATCTTTAGGATGTTTTTATCATAAATCTTCAATAATGTTTCAACCGGAGAATTCCTTTGTCTGTAGAAATGCAATGGAACGCAAGCTAACTCATGGGAGCGCGCGAGACTGAGCTCATGGCACTCTAAATCAAATCAAATTGTATTTGTCACAGACACATGGTTAGCAGATGTTAATGCGAGTGTAGCGAAATGCTTGTGCTTCTAGTTCCGACAATGCAGTAATAACCAACAAGTAATCTAACCTAACAATTCCACAACTACTACCTTATACACACAAGTGTAAAGGGATAAAGAATATGTACATAAAGATATATGAATGAGTGATGGTACAGAACGGCATAGGCAAGATGCAGTAGATGGTATAGAGTACAGTATATACATATGAGATGAGTAATGTAGGGTATGTAAACATAAAGTGGCATAGTTTAAAGTGGCTAGTGATTAGTGATTACATAAAGATGGCAAGATGCAGTAGATGATATAGAGTACAGTATATACTGTGGCAAACCTCTTCAAGGTTATGAGCGTTTGTCACAAATTAAGTGGGAAACTGTCACCAAATTACCCCAGAATGAGAGTTCTTTCGAACAGGACAGTACCTGTGTGTTTGTTTCTCCGTCATGGTCCACCCAGGTCGTAGGCAAGGTCAAGGATAGCAGGGTTCGGTACACGAATCGGGTTCTCGGTATGTCCAGGTCCAAACGCCAACAGGTAAGTCCAAAACAGTCCAGCTCATACACGGTAAATCCAGCCAATATCTATTGTCTCTTTCTCTACGGTTCATAGATCCTTCCACCCCTCTCTTCCTCTTCCTCTTCCTGTTTTTTCTTGACCCTTTATCTGTGTGTCGGCTCCACCTTCTGAGGGTTCCCCTTGCTTCGGGGACTTGTAGTTTTGGCAGTCGGCCATTTTGTGATCTGTAGTTCTGATCGGGGTGGCCATTTTAGTGATCGGGCAGAGCCCGTGTATTAGTTCTGCTCTCACATATCTGCCATTTATCACTCGACCCCCTTCTTTGCCACAATACATATACATATGAGATGAGTAATGTAGGGTATGTAAACATTATATTAAGTGGCATTGTTTAAAGTGGCTAGTGGTACATTTTTACATAATTTCCATCAATTCCCATTATTAAAGTGCTGGAGTTGAGTCAGTATGTTGGCAGCGGCCGCTAAATGTTAGTGGTGGCTGTTTAACTTCTTATGGCTGCAAGGGGCAGTATTGAGTAGCCAGTTAAATTGTGCCCATTTCAAACGGCCTCGTACTCAATTCTTGCTCGTACAATATGCATATTATTATTACTATTGGATAGAAAACACTCTCTAGTTTCTAAAACCGTTTGAATTATTTATCTGAGTGAAACAGAAGTCATTCTGCAGCACACTTCCTGACCAGGAAGTGGAATGTCAGAAATCGATGCGCTGTTCAACTTCATGCCTATACATGGGCATGATACGTAAGAGTCTACATACACTTCATACACCTTCCCCTGGTTGTCAAGAGGCGGTGAGAGAAAACAATTCGTGTTTATCTTGGTCTGAGGTGGAATTAAAGCTCTTTGTTTGACGTGACCGTCCACTTCCTGTTTCTGGAGCGCGCGAATGAGGACATGGATTTGCCTTCTGTTTTGCTCTCGTTATGTACGACTAACATCTCCGTCTTAGATTTTATTTGATACATGTGACCATATCATCGTAAAGTATGTTTTTTCAATATAGTTGAATCAGATTATTGAAATTTTTTCGGGAGTTTTGCCGTGTTCCGTTCTCTGACTTTGTTTACGTTGGAGAGATCCGTGCCACTTGGCAAGTGCGCTTCCTAAATCGAGAGGGAAAATGAAGGTTCTAAATCCAAACACCGACTGTTCTGGACAAAGGACACCTTGTCCAACATTCTGATGAAAGATCAGCAAAAGTAAGAAACATTTTATGATGCTATTTCATATATCTGTCGAACTGTGTACTAGTTGTGGGCGGCCAACGTTTTGGCTACTCTAAGCTATACCGAAGCTGCATAACGTAATGAAGCTATTTTTTAGAATTCTAACACTGTGATTTCATTAATAACTAATGGATCTATCATTTCCTATACAACATGTATTTTTTAGTTATGTTTATGAATAGCTATTTGGTCAGAATATGTGTGTCAGAAAAAGTGTCAGTAAAATATCAGAACGTTGTGGGAAATAGTAGCTACGTTAGCATAATGGGTAACCACTAATTTCAGCTCTAAATATGCACATTTTTGAACAAAACATAAGTGTATGTATAACCTGATGTTATAGGACTGTCATCTGAGGAAGAAAATCAAGGTTAGTCAAAAATTATATATCTTTTGCCTGTTTGTTACGATCGCTTACTTTTGCTACTGGGAAATTGCTTGTGTTTTTGGCTATTGTGGTACGCTAATATAACGCTATATTGTGTTTTCGCTGTAAAACACTTGATAAATCGGAAATATTGTCTGGAATCACAAGATGCCTGTCTTTCAATTGCTGTACACTATGTATTTTTCAGAAATGTTTTATGATGAGTAATTATGTATTTGACGTTGGTGTCTGTAAATATTATGGCTGCTTTCGGTGCAATTTCTGACTGTAGCTTCAATGTAAACTATGATTTATACCTGAAATATGCAAATTTTTCTTACAAAACATATGCTATACAATAAATATGTTATCAGACTGTCATCTGATGAAGTTGTTTCTTGGTTAGTGGCTATTTATATCTTTATTTGGTCGAATTTGTGATAGCTACTGATGGAGTAAAAAACTGATGGAGTAAGAAAAGTGGTGTCTTTTGCTAACGTGGTTAGCTAATAGATTTACATATTTTGTCTTCCCTGTAAAACATTTTAAAAATCGGACATGTTGGCTTGATTCACAAGATGTGTACCTTTCATATGCTGTATTGGACTTGTTAATGTGTGAAAGTTAAATATTTAAAAAAAATATCTTTTGAATTTCGCGCCCTGCACTTTGAGCTGGCTGTTGTCATAAGTGTACCGACGTCGGGCTTGCACGCCAAACAGGTTAATGTGTGAAAGTTAAATATTTCTAAAAAATATATTTTGAATTTCGCGCCCTGCACTTGAAGTGGCTGTTGTCATATTGTGGCCGGCCTCGGGCTTGCAGCCAGAAGAAGTTAAACAAATGCTGAGTCTACTATGCTCACATGTGATAGGCCGAGGGTCATGGTAAGATGAACACAAGAAGTCC
This sequence comes from Salvelinus namaycush, assembly GCF_016432855.1. Taxonomy (NCBI): domain Eukaryota; kingdom Metazoa; phylum Chordata; class Actinopteri; order Salmoniformes; family Salmonidae; genus Salvelinus; species Salvelinus namaycush. Next base: position 96,168 of record NW_024061424.1, read on the forward strand.
ACCATCCTCACACTACATCCACCCAAGTGGCATGACACAAATGCTCTCTTAAATGATAAACAAATCACATTTGCAAAATAAGAGTTAAGTTAATTGAAAAATCCTATTTTAGTGGTTCTTGTTGGATTGTGAGTGTTTGTCTCATTTTGAAGGTAAAGAAAAAAGCATGTTGCATGTTGGAATTTACAAGGATTGAACTCCTCTGCTTTTAGGCTAAAGAGCAGAAACCCAGACTTCCTGAAAGAAATTGATGATGTTGATATTGTAGTACTACAGGAAACATGGTGCAGAGGTGATGTTTCCACTTGCTGTCCACTAGGTTACAGGGAGATAATCCTACCACCCACTAAATTAAAAGGAATCCCATAGGGCAAAGACTCAGGAGGAATGCTAATATGGTATAAATCTGAACTAATTAATTCAATCGAATTGATCAAAACAGGAGAATTCTTTATCTGGTTAAAAATCAACAAGGAGGCTATCTTTACAGATAAAAACGTCTTCCTCTGTGCCACATACATTCCCCCCTCAGAGTCACCCTACTTCAATGAAGAGAGTTTCTCCATTCTAGAGGGGGAAATTAGTCACTTTCAGGCCCAAGGCAACGTACTGGTCTGTGGAGACCTGAATGCTAGAACAGCAGAAGAACAAGACACTATTAACAGTCATGGGGATAAACACCTACCAGGAAGCAACAACCTTTCCCTCCCCGTCACAGAAACAACTATGACAAAGTGAAAAACAAAAATGGAGTACAGCTCATAAAGCTCTGTCGAACACTGGGTCTGTACATAGTCAATGGTAGGCTGAGAGGGGACTCTTTTGGTAGGTACACCTACAGCTCATCCCTTGGCAGCAGCACTGTAGACTACTTCCTCACCAACCTAAACCCAGAGTCTCTCAGAGCCTTCACAGTCAGCCCACTAACACCTCTCTCAGACTACAGTAAAATCACAGTGCATCTGAGAAGAGCGGAACCCAAACATGAAGCATCACGGCCCAATAAATTACATGGTACTAAACAGGCCTATAGATGGAGTGCAAACAGTACAGACATCTACCAAGAAGCAATTAGTAGCCAACAAATACAATCTCTCCTGGACAACTTTTTAGCCTTAACATTCTCCTTCAGCAATGAAGGTGTAAATTTGGCCGTTTGGAACATAATCTTTATATTTGACAAATTAGCCTCCTTGGCTAATCTAAGGAAACATAAGAGCAAACCAGAAATAACAGATAATGATTGCATCAAACCATCAAAATGGTTTGATAATGATTGCAAAAATCGAAGAAAGTCATTGAGAAATATATCTAATCAAAATCACAGAGAACCAGACAACAAAAATATACGCCTTCAATATGAGGAAACACTGAAGCAATACAAACACACCCTAAGAACAAAAAAGGAACAGCACATTAGAATACAGCTGGATGGAATCCATAGAATCAAACCACTTCTGGGAGAATTGGAATAAATTAAACAAACCTCATCGGGAGGAATTGGCTATCCAAAATGGGGATATGTGGAGAAATCACTTTGCAAACCTCTACAGCAATATAACAAAGAGCCCAGAACAAAAGAGATATACAAGAACAATTACAAATCCTTGAATCAGCAGTCAAAGACTATCAGAATCCTGTTTATACCCCAATTACAGAAGAATAATTATTGGAACAACTATGCACTCTTCAACCCAAAAAGTCCTGTGGTGCTGATGGTATTTAAAATGAAATTATCAAACATACAGACCACAAATTCAAATTGGCTATACTCAAACTCTTCAACATTATCCTCACTGCAGGTATTTTCCCCGATATTTGGAACCAGGGATTGATCACACCAATCTATAAAAATGGAGACAAATTTGAAACAAATAATTACAGAGGAATTTGCATTAAGTTAACAGCAACTTGGGGGAAATTCTCTGCAGTATTATAAATAGCAGACTACACCATTTCCTTGACGAACACAACGTCCTGAGCAGTAGCCAGATTGGATTTCTAAAAAATTATCGTACAACAGACCACATTTACACCCTCCACACTCTAATTAACAAACAAGAAAATCAAAACAAAGGCAAAATCTACTCGTGTTTTGTAGATTTCAAGAAAATGTTTGATTCAATTTGGCACAAAGGTCTTTTTTATAAACTAATAGAAAGTGGTATTGGAGGGAAAACATATGATGTTATTAAATCAATGTACACGAAAAACAAATGTGCGGTTAGAATTGGCAATAAGCAAACGGACTTCTTCTCTCAGGGACGGGGAGTGAAACAGGGCTGCCCAATAAGTCCAACACTATTTAACATCTACATTAATGAATTGGCAAAAACATTAGAAGAATCGGCAGCACCTGGTATCACCCTAAACAACACTGAAATCAAGTGTTTGCTATACGCAGATGACCTGGTGCTGCTGTCTCCCACTTAAGAGGGGTTACAGCAGCACCTAGATCATCTTCACAGGTTCTGTCAGACCTGGGCTCTGACCATTAAACCCATTAACCTAAAAAAAACGAATCTAATGAAAGTCAAAAAATCAGGATGACAAATATAAATTCTATTTGGACACAGTTCTATTAGAACACACCAAAATCTACACATATCTAGGACTAAATATCAGCAACACAGGTAGCTTTCACATGGCTGTGAATGAGCTGAGAGACAAAGCAAGAAGAGCATTCTATTTCATTAAAAGGAACATTAAAAACGAAATTCCAATTAGAATCTGTCTCAAAAATGTTCCAATTGGTTATAGAACCAATTGCTCTATATGGCAGTGAAGTATGGGGTCCACTCTCTAATAATGAATTCATCAAATGGGACAAACATCCAATTGAAATACTGCATGCAGAGTTTTGCAAGACTGTATTGCAAGTGCAAAGAAAAACACCAAATAACGCATGTAGAGCAGAATTGGGCCAATACCCCCTCCTCATTCAAATAGAAAAAATAGCCATCAAATTTTACAACCATCTAAAAACAAGTGACCCCAAAACATTCCATCACACAGCTCTACAATGTCAAGAGATGAAACCAGAGAAGAGTCACCTCAGCCAGCTGGTTCTGAGGCTCAGTTCACAAACCCAAACCAACCCCATAGAGCCTCAGGACAGCACTCAGAAAATCTGCCCCAACCAAATCATCACAAAACAAAAATATATCACCTATTGGAGACACCACAAAAAAAAAATCTAAGTAAACTTCAAATGCTATTTGGCTCTAAACAGACTCAGTGAGCACAGTCTGGCAATAGAGACCGGTCGTCACAGACAAACCTGGCTGCCCAGAGAGGACAGGCTGTGCTCACTCCGCTCCAGGGGAGATGTAGAGACAGCTGCATTTCCTATTACACTGTGACAAATACTCAGGAGAGAGAGAAAAGAGAGCGAGAGAAAGAGAAAAGAGCGAGAGAGAAGAAAGAAAGAAAAGAAAGAAAGAAAGAGAGAGAAAGAAAAGAAAGAAAGAGTAAAGAGCGAGAGAGAGAAAAGAAAGAAAGAAAGAGAGAGAAAAGAGAGAGAAAAGAAAGAAAGAAAGAGAGAAAGAGAAAAGAAAGAAAGAGAGAGAAAAGAAAGAAAGAGAGAGAAAAGAAAGAAAGAAAGAGAGAGAGAAAAGAAAGAGAGAGAGAAAAGAGAGGGAGAGCGAGAGAAAAGAGAGAGAGAAAAGAAAGAAAGAAAGAGAGAGAGAGAAAAGAGAGAGAGAGAAAAGAGAAAGAGAGAGAAAAGAAAGAAAGAGAGAGAGAGAAAAGAAAGAGAGAGAGAGAAAAGAAAGAAAGAAAGAGAGAGAGAAAAGAAAGAAAGAAAGAGAAAAGAAAGAAAGAAAGAGAGAGAAAAGAGAGAGAGAAAAGAAAGAAAGAGAGAGAAAAGAGAGAGAGAGAGAAAAGAGAGAAAAGAAAGAGAAAGAGAGAGAAAAGAAAGAGAGAGAGAGAAAAGAAAGAAAGAAAGAGAGAGAAAAGAGAGAGAGAGAAAAAAGAGAGGGAGAGCGAGAGAAAAGAGAGAGAGAGAAAAGAAAGAGAGAAAGAGAGAGAGAGAAAAGAAAGAAAGAGAGAGAGAGAAAAGAGAAAGAGAGAGAAAAGAAAGAAAGAAAGAGAGAGAAAAGAGAGAAAGAAAGAGAGAGAAAAGAGAGGGAGAGCGAGAGAAAAGAGAGAGAGAAAAGAAAGAAAGAAAGAGAGAGAGAGAAAAGAAAGAAAGAGAGAGAGAGAAAAGAAAGAGAGAGAAAAGAAAGAGAGAGAAAAGAAAGAGAGAGAAAAGAAAGAAAGAAAGAGAGAGAAAAGAGAGAAAAGAAAGAGAGAGAGAAAAGAAAGAGAGAGAAAAGAAAGAGAGAGAAAAGAAAGAAAGAGAGAAAAGAAAGAGAAAAAGAGAGAGAGAAAAGAGAGGGAGAGCGAGAGAAAAGAGAGAGAGAAAAGAAAGAAAGAAAGAGAGAGAGAAAAGAGAGAGAGAGAAAAGAGAAAGAGAGAAAAGAGAGAGAGAGAGAGAAAAGAGAGAAAGAAAGAGAGAGAAAAGAGAGAGAGAAAAGAAAGAAAGAAAGAGAGAGAGAGAAAAGAGAGAGAGAGAAAAGAGAAAGAGAGAGAAAAGAAAGAAAGAAAGAGAGAGAAAAGAGAGAAAGAAAGAGAGAGAAAAGAGAGGGAGAGCGAGAGAAAAGAGAGAGAGAAAAGAAAGAAAGAAAGAGAGAGAGAGAAAAGAAAGAGAGAGAAAAGAAAGAAAGAGAGAGAGAAAAGAGAGAGAGAGAAAAGAGAGGGAGAGCGAGAGAAAAGAGAGAGAGAGAAAAGAAAGAGAGAAAGAGAGATCATGCCAAAGGTGAAGATGTATCTGGGGCAGTGAGAAGAGTGGCAGAACGGGCACAGGCTGTGTTCCCAACAACCAATATAGTTGTGTCCACCCTCCTACCAAGAAAAGACTTCCCAGGACAGTTGATCGACAAAATAAATCAACAGATCACTGTGGACTGTGCCTCACTACTCAACGTCAGAACGGCTCACCACCCCACTCTGACATGTCAACACTTATACGATAATGTACATCTTGATCAGGACAGTGTCAGAACCTTTGCCAAGGACCTAAAAGATGCAACACTTGGCAGGGACCCACACACCCATCACCCCAGCAACAGAGGTCCCCCGCCCCACCTTCTGAAACAACAGTACCTCCACCATCCCCAGGAGAAAAGAGCCAGACACGGCTTATTACAGCACAGCTCTACTAGACCAGGCCCAACACAACACAGATTTACGAGACCAGGGCCTTCACAACACAGCTCTACTAGACCAGGCCCATCACAACACAGATTTACGAGACCAGACCCGCATCAGGACAACACGACTAGACCAGGCCCAACACAACACAGCTCTACTAGACCAGGCCCATCACAACACAGCTCTACTAGACCAGGCCCATCACAACACAGATTTACGAGACCAGACCCGCCTCAGGACAGCACGACTAGACCCGGCCCATCACAACACAGCTCTACTAGACCAGGGCCTTCACAACACAGCTCTACTAGACCAGGCCCATCACAACACAGCTCTACTGGACCAGGCCCATCACAACACAGCTCTACTGGACCAGGCCCATCAGAACACAGCTCTACTGGACCAGGCCCATCACAACACAGCTCTACTAGACCAGGCCCATCACAACACATCTCAACTGGACCTGGCCCATCACAACACAGCTCTACTGGACCTGGCCCGTCACAACACATCTCTACTGGACCTGGCCCATCACAACACAGCTCTGACCACTACTCCAGGGTCGGACAGAACACTGTCCTTCAGAGAAGTACACCACATGATGCAGTCCACACCATGTATCATTCAGATCATCAGCCTACATATGCTGAGGTAACCTCTGGCAAAAGACACCTAGAACAGTCAGAGATAGGAGAGGTGCGCCAACTACTGCATCTAATATGCAGACTACTGAGCTAGACAGACCCTTTAATTCACGGGCACACACACACACAGGGTTGCAGATTGCATTGTACTTATTTTTTGTGCAGTCTTATTCCATTCTTATTAATTTGTTTACAACTATTCTTAATTTTATTGGCACCGGTATAATAATAATATTTATATAATGGTGTGTGTGTGTATGTATGTATGTGTGTATGTGTGTGTGTGTGTGTGTGTGTGTGTGTGTGTGTGTGTGTGTGTGTGTGTGTGTGTGTGTGTGTGTGTGTGTGTGTATGTATGTGTGTATATGTATATATATATGTATGTATGTGTATATATATATATATATATATATTATTTTGTATTGTTTTCAATGTACTTTACTCAAACCAGTGAATATCACTTATTATAAATGAGATCATTAACTATCAGCTCTTGGAATATCCAGGGACTTTACTCTTCACATTTTGGTTATAAAACAACAAATCCAGAATTTATTAAAAACATCAAAGGACAGGACATCATAATCCTACTGGAAACATGGTGTCGTGGAGACATAGATACTCAGTGTCCCTCAGGCTATAGAGAAAGTTTACTACCATCAATCAAACATAAAAGTGTTAAACGGGGCCGAGACTCAGGTGGAATCATCATTTGGCATAAGCAGGACTTGGCACTAAATGAAATGAAAAAAGGTACCAGTCACATTTGGCTAAAACTTAACAAAGGTACAATCTATTGTGATAATGACGTGTACATATGTGCAGCTTATGCTCCTCCTTCAGATTCACCATATTATGATAATCAGTTTTTTGACAATCTCCATACAGAAATCATTACATTTCAGGCAGAGGGTAAAGTGCTTCTTTGTGGAGATTTCAATGCAAGAACAGGTTCTGAGCCTGACTACACTGATGCGGGAGGTAACCACCACATATTTGGTCACCACTCCTTGTACAGTAGCCCTATTATAAATAATAGAAACAGTCCTGACCAAATACTGAACAAAAATGGGAAGGAGTTAGTGCATCTCTGTCGAGCCTTAGGCCTGTACATGCTTAATGGTAGAATCAGAGGGGACTCTTTAGGTCAGTTTACTTACTGCTCAGCTCTTGGGACAAGTGTAGTCGATTATGCCATCACGGACATTGACCCCTCCTCCATTAGTGCATTCACTGTCAGACCACAGACACCATTGTCAGATCACAGTCAGATCAACGTGTTTTTGAAGAAATTAACCAGCAATATTCATTCAAAAAAACTGCCCAATAAACTCTTCAACATAAACCAATCATACAGATGGGCTCCAAACAGTGCAGAGAGATTCATTGAAACATTGAACTCAAAAGAAATGATGAACTCTATACAGTTTTTCAATAACTCACAATACCAAAACAATAAAGATGGTGTCAATTCGGCTACTCTAAACATCAACTGCATATTCCAAAAAGCAGCATCGAAAGCAAATTTGAGAAAACCAAAGAAATGCAACATCAGAAACAAAAAACAAAATGTTTCTGACAAATGGTTTGATAATGAATGTAAAACAATTAGAAAACACCTAAGACAAATGTCAAACAAAAAACATAAGCAGCAAAACAACCCAGAGATACGATATGAATACTTTGAAACTCTGAAACAGTATAAACATACACTGAAACGCAAGAAACTGAATTATACCAACAAGACACTTGATGAAATTGAAAACGCAATTGACCAAAATCAGTTCTGGGACATGTGGAACAATTTAAGCACAACAAAGCCACAAGAATTAGCCATACAAGATGTAGGAATTTGGAAAACTTATTTTGATAATCTATACAAAAACATCCCACAAAAAGACTTAAAACAGAACCAATTAGAAATTAAAGAAAAATTGAACATCCTTGAATCAGTCATTAAAAATAACCAAAATCCATTAGATTACCCAATAACCCAACAAGAACTAAATGAAAAGCTCAAATCTATTAAATCAAAGAAGGCTTGTGGTCTAGACAACATCAGAAATGAAATGCTGAAAAACAGCACACCTGAGTTGCAAAATGCTGTGCTTAAATTGTTCAACATGGTTTTAACTTCTGGCTGCTTCCCTGATGTCTGGAACCAGGGGCTCATCTCCCCTATCCACAAAAGTGGAGACAAATCAGACCCCAATAATTACAGGGGAATTTGTGTAAACAGTAACTTGGGAAAGGTTTTCTGTAGCATTTTGAATTCAAGAATCCAAACCTTTCTTCAAGAAAAAAATGTAATAACTAAATGTCAAATTGGCTTTCTCCCTAACCATCGCACTACTGACCATATATACACCTTACACACACTAATTAATAAACACGTCCACCAAAAAAAAGAGGGCAAAATCTTTGCTTGCTTTATTGACTTTAAAAAAGCATTTGATTCTATTTGGCACGAAGGGCTATTCTACAAAATTCTACAAAGTGGGCTTGGTGGTAAGGTGTATGACTTAATAAAATGTATGTACACAGAAAACAAGTGTGCAATAAAAATCAAAAACCAAAGAACAGAATTCTTTTCACAATGTCGAGGTGTGAGACAAGGCTGTAGTTTGAGTCCAAATCTTTTCAACATTTATATCAATGAATTAGCAGACATGTTGGACAATTCTCCAGCCCCAGGACTCACACTATTTGACACAGAGGTGAAATACCTGCTATATGCTGATGACTTGGTACTTCTATCACCAACCAAAGAAGGTCTTCAACAGAACATTAATATTCTAGAGCAATATTGCCATAATTGGGCCCTGGCAGTAAATTTCCCAAAAACTAAAATCATGATTTTCCAAAAACAAAACAGATGTCAGAAACACAAATATAAATTCACCCTGAACAACACCATCATTGAACACACAAACAATTACACCTACCTTGGTCTGACCATATCTGCATCGGGAAACTTTAATAGGGCAGTGAATGCACTCAAAGAAAAAGCCCGCAGAGCATTGTATGCAATAAAAATGAAATTATTCAAAATCAACATCCCAATTAGAATTTGGACCAAAATATTTGACAGTGTAATCCTACCAATAGCTCTTTACGGAAGTGAGGTTTGGGGGCCACTCAATAAACTGGACTTTAAAATGTGGGACAAACATCCAATTGAAACCCTACATGCAGAATTCTGTCGGAAAATCCTACAAGTCCAGAGAAATACACCAACTAATGCATGTAGGGCAGAATTGGGCCGCTTTCCAATAATAATGAAAATACAGAAAAGATCATTAAAATTTTGGCTACATCTAAATTCAAGTCCAAATTCGAGTCTGCAATTTAAAGCACTTCAAACCCAAGAGCTGAGCCCAGAAACGAGCCCTCTCAGTCAGCTGGTGTTGGACCTAACCAACCAAGCTGACACCAGCACTGCTTCAAAAGAAAGAATTCCAATAAACAAAATCATGAACCAATCAAAGGACTCATATTTACAACATTGGAAAAACGAAACAAAATCCCAAAGCCGACTAAATTGCTATCTGACCCTAAACAGAGAATATGAATTGGCTGAATATCTCTACTCTGTCAGAGATTCGAAGCAGAGACAGATCCTTACCAAGTACAGGCTGAGTGACCACCGATTGGCAATAGAAACCGGCAGACATAAAAAGACATGGCTACCCAAAGAGGAGCGTGTATGTGGTCACTGCCTGACAGGGGACGTAGAAACAGAGATGCACTTTCTCCTTTACTGTGATAAATATTCCTCACCAAGAGATTCATTATTCACAGAAATGACTACATTTATTCCAAATTTTAACTTATTAAACCCAGAGGAAAAACTAAAAATACTCATGGGCGAAGGAGCAATGGCTTCTCTTGCAGCCAAATATGTATTTACCTGCCATAGCCTGAGGGACACTGAATAATAACATCTGCATAGTAAGCAGTAACTTACTTATTATGACTGTTATTGTTATTACTGTTATTGTTATTAGTATTATTATTGTTGTTTATCATTCCAAATAGTAATGGTATGGGTGGTAATGGTAATGATAGCAGTTTAATGATGGTGGTGGTGGTAGTGGTGCATTACACCATACATTACATTCGACTATTGACTGTTACCATTTTATTGTTACTATTTTTATATTTAATTTTGTATTATTATTTACTGCCATTCTATATTATTGTTTGTCATTGTTTTAATTGTATTACAATGTATATTGTATACATTGTTGCTTTGGCAATATTGACACAATGTTTTTCATGCCAATAAAGCAGCTTGAATTTGAATTTGAAAATTTGAGAGAGAGAGAGAGAGAGAGAGAGAGAGAGAGAGAGAGAGAGAGAGAGAGAGAGAGAGAGAGAGAGAGAGAGAGAGAGAGAGAGAGAGAGAGAGAGAGAGAGAGAGAGAGAGAGAGAGAGAGAGAGAGAGAGAGAGAGAGAGAGAGAGAGAGAGAGAGAGAGAGAGAGAGAGAGAGAGAGAGAGAGAGAGAGAGAGAGAGACAGAGAGAGAGAGAGAGAGAGAGAGAGAGAGAGAGAGAGAGAGAGAGAGAGAGAGAGAGAGGAGAGAGAGAGAGAGAGAGAGAGAGAGAGAGAGAGAGAGAGAGAGAGAGAGAGAGAGAGAGAGAGACGAGAGAGAGAGAGAGAGAGAGAGAGAGAGAGGAGAGAGAGGAGGGAGAGAGAGAGAGAGGGAGAGAGAGAGAGAGGAGAGAGAGAGAGAGAGAGAGAGAGAGAGAGGAGAGAGAGAGTGAGAGGAGAGAGGACAGAGGAGAGACTGAAGAGAGGAGAGAAGGGAAGAGAGAGAGAGAGGCAGCCAGAGAGAGAGAGAGAGGAGAGAGACAGGAAGAGGAGAGAGAAGAGAGAGACAGAGAGAGAGGAGAGAGAGAGAGAGACCAGGAGAGGAGCGAGAGACTGATACAGAGAGAGAGAGAGAGAGAGGAGAGAGAAGGAGAGAGAGAGGAGATAGAGAGAGAGAGAGACTGAACAGAGAGAGGAGAGCGAGAGATAGAGAGAGAGTAGAGATGAGAGAGAGAGAGAGAGAGGGAGAGAGAGAGAGAGGAGAGGACTACTGAACAGAGAGACAGAGGAAGAGAGAGAGAGGCAGAGAGAGAGAGAGAGGAGGAGAGAAGAGAGAGAGAGAGGAGAGAGAGGAGTGAGAGAGGAGAGGAAAGACGCAGAGAGAGAGAGGAGAGAGAGCGAGAGTAGAATACGAGAGAGAGAGAGAGAGAGGCACGAGAGAGAGAGAAGAGAGAGAGGCACGAGAGAGGAGGCACGAGAGAGAGAGAGAGAGGCACGAGAGAGAAGAGAGGCACGAGAGAGAGAGAGAGAGGCACGAGAGAGAGAGAGAGAGAGAGGCACGAGAGAGAGAGAGAGAGGCACGAGAGAGAGGCGAGAGAGAGAGAGAGAGGCACGAGAGAGAGAGAGAGAGAGAGAGGCACGAGAGAGGCACGAGAGAAAGAGGCACGAGAGAGGCACGAGAGAGAGAGGCACGAGAGAGAGAGAGAGGAGAGGCACGAGAGAGAGAGAGAGAGAGGCACGAGAGAGAGAGAGAGAGAGAGAGAGGCACGAGAGAGGCACGAGAGAGAGAGAGGCACGAGAGAGAGAGAGGCACGAGAGAGAGAGAGGCACGAGAGAGAGAGAGAGAGAGAGGCACGAGAGAGAGAGAGAGAGAGAGAGGCACGAGAGAGAGAGAGAGAGAGAGGCACGAGAGAGAGAGAGAGAGAGAGAGAGAAGCACGAGAGAGAGAAGCACGAGAGAGAGAAGCACGAGAGAGAGAGAGGCACGAGAGAGAGAGAGAGGCACGAGAGAGAGAGAGAGAGGCACGAGAGAGAGAGAGAGAGGCACGAGAGAGAGAGAGAGAGGCACGAGAGAGAGAGAGAGAGAGAGGCACGAGAGAGAGAGAGAGAGAGAGAGAGAGAGAGGCACGAGAGAGAGAGAAGAGAGGCACGAGAGAGAGAGAGAGAGAGGCACGAGAGAGAGAGAGAGAGAGAGCACGAGAGAGAGAGGAGAGAGAGAGGCACGAGAGAGAGAGAGAGAGAGAGGCACGAGAGAGAGAGAGAGAGAGAGAGAGGCACGAGAGAGAGAGAGAGAGAGAGGCACGAGAGAGAGAGAGAGAGAGAGGCACGAGAGAGAGAGAGAGAGAGAGAGGCACGAGAGAGAGAGAGAGAGGCACGAGAGAGAGAGAGGCACGAGAGAGAGAGAGAGAGAGGCAGAGAGAGAGAGAGAGAGAGAGAGGCACGAGAGAGAGAGAGAGAGAGGCATGAGAGAGAGAGAGAGAGAGAGAGAGGCATGAGAGAGAGAGAGAGAGAGAGAGAGAGGCATGAGAGAGAGAGAGAGAGAGAGAGAGAGGCACGAGGAGAGAGAGAGAGAGAGAGCGAGAGGAGAGGCACGAGAGAGAGAGAGAGAGAGAGAGAGAGAGAGAGGCACGAGAGAGAGAGAGAGAGAGAGGCACGAAGAGAGAGAGAGAGAGAGAGAGAGAGAGAGGCACGAGAGAGAGAGAGAGAGAGAGAGGCACGAGAGAGAGAGAGAGAGGAGAGAGGGCACGAGAAGAGAGAGAGAGAGAGGCACTAGAGAGAGAGAGAGAGAGAGGCACGAGAGAGAGAGAGAGGCACGAGAGAGAGAGAGAGAGAGAGAGGCACGAGAGAGAGAGAGAGAGAGAGAGAGGCACGAGAGAGAGAGAGAGAGAGAGAGGGCACGAGAGAGAGAGAGAGAGAGAGAGGCAGAGAGGAGAGAGAGGCACGAGAGAGAGAGAGAGAGAGAGGCACGAGAGAGAGAGATAGAGAGAGAGAGAGGCACGAGAGAGAGAGAGAGAGAGAGAGAGGCACGAGAGAGAGAGAGAGAGAGAGGCACGAGAGAGAGAGAGGCACGAGAGAGAGGCAGAGAGAGAGAGCACGAGAGAGAGGAGAGAGAGAGGCACGAGAGAGAGAGAGAGAGAGAGGCACGAGAGAGAGAGAGAGAGAGGCACGAGAGAGAGAGAGAGAGGCACGAGAGAGAGAGAGAGAGGCACGAGAGAGAGAGAGAGAAGAGGCACGAGAGAGAGAGAGGCACGAGAGAGAGAGAGAGAGAGAGAGAGAGGCACGAGAGAGAGAGAGAGAGAGAGAGAGGCACGAGAGAGAGAGAGAGAGAGAGGCACGAGAGAGAAGAGAGAGAGAGAGGCACGAGAGAGAGAGAGAGGCACGAGAGAGAGAGAGAGAGAGAGAGGCACAGAGAGAGAGAGAGAGAGAGAGGCACGAGAGAGAGAGAGAGAGAGAGAGAGGCACGAGAGAGAGAGAGAGAGGAGAGAGGCACGAGAGAGAGAGAGAGAGAGAGAGGCACGAGAGAGAGAGAGAGAGAGAGAGAGGCACGAGAGAGAGAGAGAGAGAGAGAGAGGCACGAGAGAGAGAGAGAGAGAGAGAGAGGCACGAGAGAGAGAGAGAGAGAGAGAGAGGCACGAGAGAGAGAGAGAGAGAGAGAGAGGCACGAGAGAGAGAGAGAGAGAGAGAGAGAGGCACGAGAGAGAGAGAGAGAGAGAGAGAGGCACGAGAGAGAGAGAGAGAGAGAGAGAGGCACGAGAGAGAGAGAGAGAGAGAGAGAGGCACGAGAGAGAGAGAGAGAGAGAGAGGCACGAGAGAGAGAGAGAGAGAGAGGCACGAGAGAGAGAGAGAGGCACGAGAGAGAGAGAGAGGCACGAGAGAGAGAGAGAGAGAGGCACGAGAGAGAGAGAGAGGCACGAGAGAGAGAGAGAGAGGCACGAGAGAGAGAGAGAGGCACGAGAGAGAGAGAGGCACGATGAGGAGAGAGAGAGAGGCACGAGAGAGAGAGAGAGAGAGAGGGGCACGAGAGATGAGAGAGAGAGAGAGAGGCATGAGAGAGAGAGAGAGAGAGAGAGAGGCATGAGAGAGAGAGAGAGAGAGAGAGGCATGAGAGAGAGAGAGAGAGAGAGAGAGGCATGAGAGAGAGAGGCATGAGAGAGAGAGAGAGAGGCATGAGAGAGAGAGAGAGAGGCATGAGAGAGAGGCATGAGAGAGAGAGAGAGAGGCATGAGAGAGAGAGAGAGAGAGAGGCATGAGAGAGAGAGAGAGAAGAGAGGCACGGAGAGAGAGAGAGAGGAGAGGCACGAGAGAGAGAGAGAGAGAGAGAGAGGCACGAGAGAGAGAGAGAGAGAGAGGCACGAGAGAGAGAGAGAGAGGCACGAGGAGAGAGAGAGAGAGGCACGAGAGAGAGAGAGAGAGAGGCCCGAGAGAGGAGAGAGAGAGGCACGAGAGAGAGAGAGAGAGGCACGACGAAGAGAGAGAGAGGAGAGAGAGAGAGAGAGAGAGAGAGAGAGAGGCACGAGAGAGAGAGAGAGAGAGAGGCACGAGAGAGAGAGAGAGGCACGAGAGAGATGCCAGAGAGAGAGAGAGGCACGAGAGAGAGAGAGAGAGGGCACGAGAGAGAGAGAGAGAGAGGCACGAGAGAGAGAGAGAGAGAGGCACGAGAGAGAGAGAGAGAGAGAGGCACGAGAGAGGCACGAGAGAGGCACGAGAGAGGCACCGAGAGAGGCGCGAGAGAGGCGCGAGAGAGGCGCGAGAGAGGCGCGAGAGAGCGAGAGAGCGAGAGAGCGAGAGAGGCGCGAGAGGCGCTGAGAGAGCGAGAGAGCGAGAGAGGCGCGAGAGAGCGAGAGAGCGAGAGAGAGGCGCGAGAGCGAGAGAGAGGCGTGAGAGCGAGAGAGAGACGAAAGAAGGGCACGACAGCGAGGCACGACAGCGAGAGATCGAGAGAGCGCGCAAACACACGAGAGAGAGCGCGCAACACACGAGAGAGAGCGCGCAACACACGAGAGAGAGCGCGCAACACACGAGAGAGAGCGCGCAACACACGAGAGAGAGCGCGCAACACACGAGAGAGAGAGAGAGAGCGAGAGAGAGCGCGCAACACACGAGAGAGAGAGAGCGAGAGAGAGCGAGCGCAACACACGAGAGCGAGCGCAACACACGAGAGCGAGCGCAACAACACGAGAAGCGATGCGCAACACACGAGAGCGAGCGGCAACACACGAGAGCGAGCGCAACACACGAGAGCGAGCGCAACACACGAGAGAGAGCGAGAGAGAGCGCAACACACGAGAGAGAGCGCAACACACGAGAGAGAGCGCAACACACGAGACGAGAGCGCAACACACGAGAGAGAGAGCGAGAGAGAGGCGCAACACACCGAGAGAGAGCGAGAGAGAGCGCAACACACGAGAGAGAGCGAGAGAGCGCAACACACGAGAGAGAGCGAGAGAGAGCGCAACACACGAGAGAGAGCGCAACACACGAGAGAGAGCGAGAGAGAGCGCACACACGAGAGAGAGCGGCAACACACGAAGAGCGAGAGAGAGCGCAACACACGAGAGAGAGCGAGAGAGAGCGCAACACACGAGAGAGAGCGCAACACACGAGAGCGAGCCGCAACACACGAGAGAGAGCGAGAGAGAGAGAGCGCAACACACGAGAGAAAGCGAGAGAGAGCGCAACACACGAGAGAGAGCGCAACACACGAGAGAGAGAGCGAGAGAGAGCGCAACACACGAGAGAGAGCGAGAGATAGCGCAACACACGAGAGATAGCGCAACACACGAGAGAGAGCGAGAGATAGCGCAACACACGAGAGAGAGCGCAACACACGAGAGAGAGCGCAACACAACGAGAGAGAGCGAGAGAGAGAGCGCAACACACGAGAGAGGAGCGAGAGAGAGAAGCGCAACACACGAGAGAGAGCGAGAGAGAGAGCGCAACACACGAGAGAGAGCGAGAGAGATAGCGCAACACACGAGAGAGAGCGAGAGAGAGGAGCGCAACACACGAGAGAGAGCGAGAAGAGAGAGCGCAAACACACGAGAGAGAGCGAGAGGAGAGAGCGCAACACACGAGAGAGAGCGAGAGAGAGAGCGCAACACACGAGAGAGAGCGAGAGAGAGAGCGCAACACACGAGAGAGAGCGAGAGAGAGAGCGCAACACATGAGAGAGAGCGAGAGAGAGAGCGCAACACACGAGAGAGAGCGAGAGAGAGCGCAACACACGAGAGAGAGGAGAGGAGAGAGCGAGAGAGAGAGCGAGAGAGAGAGCGAGAGAGAGAGCAACACACGAGAGAAGAGAGCGAGAGAGAGCGCAACACGCGAGAGAGACGAGCAACACGCGAGAGAGACGCGCAACACGCGAGAGAGACGCGCAACACGCGAGAGAGACGCGCAACACGCGAGAGAGACGCGCAACACGCGAGAGAGACGCGCAACACGCGAGAGAGACGTGCGAGAGACGTGCGAGAGAGCGAGAAGGGATTAGAGGTGTGTATGTGTTTAAGGTACTTACCGTGGGTACATATTCAGAGGGGAACTTGTTTGTGGTGTAGGAGATGAGCAGACAGGTTTTACCCACAGCTCCGTCACCCACCACAACACACTTGATCGTTTGCATAGCTGTGATTTAGAAACCTCTCTACTCATTCAAGATCTAGAGTGTAAAAGAACGGGAAGAGAAGTTAGTGGGTACAACGGCAGAACGACAGCCTCTGACAGCTACAGGCTAATGAGCACCCTGTTCAAGGCCTACGCTTGTTGGAACCAAAATAAAAGGACACTTTAATGAAAATATTGTCTTCATGCAATTCACATTCTCCATTCCAAGCAGTGTGGTTGGACTGCGGACTGAGGTAGTGACAGCATACTGCCCCCGAGTGAACGTGAGAATCAGAGATGAGGAAGACAGCAGGTTGGAATAATCATGAGCTGAAGTTCACCCAGGCTAAGTGAGACAGTGGACTGTCAGAGCTCTGTCTATTACACATCTCCCTCCATTTCTCTACCCACACACCATCTCCCTCCATTTCTCTACCCACACACCATCTCCCTCCATTTCTCTACCCACACACCATCTCCCTCCATTTCTCTACCCACACACCATCTCCCTCCATTTCTCTACCCACACACCATCTCCCTCCATTTCTCTACCCACACACCATCTCTCATTACACACATGCAGGTGTGTCATGTACACACACACTTCTCTCCCCGTCATTACACACTTGCTCATTACATAAACCCTGCTTTCATTACACACACCATCCAGGCACAGAAACCACATCACAGTTCAGTGAAAGAGAAGTGTTGGTTAACTTCTTTGATATAGGGGGCAGCATTTTCACTTTTGGATGAATTGCATGCCCATAGTGAACTGCCTGCTACTCAGGCCCAGAAGCTAAGATATGCATATTTGGATAGAAAACACTCTGAAGTTTCTAAAACTGTTTGAAATGATGTCTGTGAGTATAACAGAACTCATATGGCAGGCAAAAACCTGAGAAAAAAATTCAAACAGGAAGTTAGAATTCAGAGACTGGTCGATGTTAAAGTCATCGCCTATTCAATTCCCTGTAATATATGGATCTGTTTGCACTTCCTACACCTTCCACTAGATGTCAACAGTCTGTAGAACGCTGAATGAAGCCTCTAGTGTGATGTGAGGCCGGATGGGAGGTGTTTCAGTCATTGGTCTGGCAGATTGCCAGTTCTTGATCACGCGCTTTCCTCATGATGTCGCCTTGCGTTCCATTACTTATACAGACATGAAGAAATGCTCCGGTTTGGAACGTTATTGGATATATATGATAACAACATCCTGAAGATTGATTCTCTACTAAGTTTGACCAGTTTATTTCGACTTGTAATATGACCTTTTGAAGTTTTCGTCCGACGTTTGCCTGCATCTGCACGAGCGTTTGGGACATGTGTACTACACATGCTAGCAAAAGTAGCTAACTGGACATAAGTAATGGACATTATCGAACAAAACAACGATTTATTGTGGAACTAGGATTCCTGGCAGTGCATTCAGATGAACATAATCAAAGGTAAGGGAATATTTATGATGTAATTTCATATTTCTGTTGACTCCAACATGGCGGATAAATGTTGTTAAATCTGAGCGCGGTCTCAGATTATTGCATGGTGTGCTTTTTACGTAAAGTTTTTTAAAAATCTGACAAAGCGGTTTGCATTAAGAACAAGTGGTATCTTTAATTATGTGTAAAACATGTATCTTTCATCAAAGTTTATGATGAGTATTTCTGTTATTTGACGTGGCTCTATGCAATTACTCCGGATATTTTGGAGGCATTTCTGAACATGACGCTAATGTAAACCGAGATTTGTGGATATAAATATGCACATTATCGAACAAAACAAATGTATTGTGTAACATGATGTCCTATGAGTGTCATTGATGAAGATCAATGGTTAGTGATTAATTGTATCTCTATTTCTGCTTTTTGTGACTACTATCTTTTGCTGGAAAATGGCTGTGTTTTTCTGTGGCTATGTACTGATCTAACATAATTGTTTGGTGTGCTTTCCCCCGTAAATCATTTTTGATTTCATGAAAGATTGATTTTTATAGTAATATATTTGAATTTGGCGCGCTACATTTTTTCTGGATTTTGGCCAAGTGGGGATGCTACCGTCCCACCTATCCCAGAGAACTTAAGAGTTGCAACAGTGACTAGACGGTCCAACACCCAGACAAATCTCCTGTTCCATAGCTGATTTGACGCAGGCCCGGTCTGTAAAACAACCTCTTGCCTGGCCCAAACCCTCCCGCATTACGGGGATTTCTCAAATAGATTCAGGAATATTTTTTAATCCACTTTCTAATCCACTCATCCGATTCAGAAACAGGGACAGGGGCCTGTTCTGTAACTACAACCTCCTAACGGAGAGAACTATAGACAGAGGGAAGGTCATTTGGGTCATTTAACTTCATTAGGTTAGGGGGCAAAAAGCGTGCCCAAAGTAAACTGCCTGCTACTCAGGCCCAGAGCTAGGATATGCATATAATTGGTAGATTTGGATAGAAAACACTGAAGTTTCTGAAACTGTTAAATAATGTCTGTGAGTATAACAGAACTGATATGGCAGGCAAAACATGAGGAAAATCCATCCAGGAAGTGCTATTATTTTGTAATGGCTGTTTTTTCTATTGAAAGCCTATCCACCATACAAAGACGTATGACCCAGTTTCACGATCCCTATGGCTTCCACTACACGTGGCCAGTCTTTAGGCTTTGTTTCAGGCTTTTACTCTGAAAAATGAGGGTGAAACACCACTTTCAATGAGAGGACAGTGGACATTTCCAGACATGAGGCCTGCACGTGACCGGGAGCGTGCCTTTCTTGTTTTTTCCTTTTCTATTGACGAAGCCATTGTCCGGTTGAAATATGATCGATTATTTATGACAAAAACAACCCGAGGATTGATTATAAACATCGTTTGACATGTTTCTACGAACTTTTATGGGTACGGTACTTTTTTGATTTTGAATGCCTGCTGTGACCGCGCTTTGTTCCAATTACTGAACAAAACGGAGGTTTTTGGACATATAGAGGGACTGTATCGAACAAAACGAACATTTAGTCTTGGGAGTGCAACCATATGAAGATCAAAGGTAAGTGATACAAAAGTCATAAATAGCGATAAATGTTACTCCTCTAGTTGGCTGGTTACTGTTTGGAATGATTTGTCTGCTGGGCGCTGTTCTCAGATAATCGCATGGTTTGCTTTCGCCATAAAGTATTTTTGAAATCTGACACAGCGGCTGGATTAACAACAAGATATGGTTTTTTTGGTGTATTGCACTTGTGATTTTATGAAAGTGAAATATTTATAGTAATTTAATTTGAATTTGGCGCTCTGCAATTTCACCAGATTTTGGCCAGGTGGGACGGTAGCGTCCCACACCCCCTAGAGGTTAAATAGTAGTGTCATTCACACAAACAAGGCATGGCTGTGCAGGGTTACACATACAGCTGAGCTGGGCTGCTGGCATGGAGAAATGGGCTCCTTCAGTGAGATGAGAACACTGGGTTTTGTGATGCTATGGAATACACACCTCACACTGATCTTCACTTTACCCATCTACAAACCATAGAACCAACCAGACCAAGCTCGCAATAACGCAGAAATTGTCAGTTTTACTGGGGGGGAAATCAGTAACCATAGAGAAGAAGTGGAAGAAACCAGTAAGCAGACAGGCAGACATAGATCTGATTGGCTGACCTGGAAGAATAGGGTGGCATACTTTCAATTGCAGCTATACATGTTTTGGGATAGATAAATAAAAACAGATCAAACTGTAGCAAATCAATAAACCATATCTCCACACACACACACAGTACTAGACAATGTCAGATGATATTGGCACAACACATTTGAAATCAGCTTAAATAAATAAAACATTGTCTGTATAGAATACATAATTTATCATATTATTTTCATGACAATATACAGATGTAATGCATGGTATTCCTAATGACTGATGTCAGTAAACCAGGATTGATTATATTCTGCATCGACACGGTTTTGCTTCTTCCGTTTGACCTTTCTCAATTGACATTTACAGCGGATTCATGATTTCGACCGGCTGAGAAAGGCTGCCTGTGTCTCGTCGTGTTTTATTACTCTGGGACAGCTGGAGATCGAACTTTAAAAATTGAAAAAACGTTGCAAATGTCAGAGACAGACGCAAGGTTTATACAAATCTTCGCTGTTGAATTTTTTGTCTAAAAGAAAATGTTAGATAATTTTTAGATGCTTTTTAGAGTGGAGATTAGAGGTCGACCGATTATGATTTTTTCAACGCCGATACCGATTAATCGGTATTTTTTTTTTTATTAACAGACTTGTCAAAACTATAGTTTGTTTAACTTCTCTAGGATAGGGGGCAGCATTCGGGATTTTGGGATGAAATGCATGCCCAAATCAAACTGCCTGCATCTCGGGCCCAGAATATATGATATGCATAAAACTGGTAGATTTGGATAGAAAACACTCTAAGTTTCCAAAACTGTTAAAATAGTGTCTGCGAGTATAACAGAACTGATTTGGCAGGCGAAAACCTGAGAAAACTACTTCCTGAATGGATTTTTGTTTTTTGTTTTTGTAGTTTATTCAATGCCAATACAGTATCCATTGACTTAGGACTCAAATTGCAGTTTCTATGCCTTCCACTAGATATCAACAGTCTTCAGAAATTGTTTCAGGCTTGTATTCTGAAAAATGGAGAAGTAAGAGCAGTCTTAAATGAGTGGACCCTGCCGTGTCACAGAGCTTTTTCCTGCGCCAGACCGAGAGTGCGCGTTTCTTGTTTACCTTTTAAAATTGACAACGTTATTGTCCGGGTGAAATATTATCGATTATTTAGGCAAAAAACAACCTGAGGCTTGAATATAAACATCGTTTGAGATGTTTCTATGAACTTTACGGATACAATTTGGATTTTTTTGCCTTCCTGTTTTGACTGCGTTTGAGCCTGTGGATTACTGAAGAAAACGCGAACAAAACTGAGGTTTTTGGGTATAAAGAGACTTTATCGAACAAAAGGAACATTTATTGAGTAAATGAATGTCTGCTGAGTGCAACCATATGAAGATCATCAAAGGTAAGGGATTAATTTTATCTCTATTTCTAAATTGTTTAACTGTTCTACCTGGCTGGCTACTGTTTGTAATGTGTCTAGTGGGCTATGTTCTCAAATAATCGTAAGGTATGCTTTCGCCGTAAAGCATTTTTTTTTTTTTTATCTGACACCGTGGTTGGATTCACAAGCAGTTAATCTTTAAACCTATGTAAAATATGTTTTGTTTTCTGAATTTTTATAATGAGTATTTCTGTATTTGAATTTGGCGCCCAGCAGTTTCACTGGCTGTTGAAGAGGTGGGACGCTACCGTCTCACGTGCCCAAGAGAGGTTAACAAGAAATTTGTGGAGTGGTTGAAAAACAAGTTTTAATGACTCCAACATAAGTGTAAGTGAAATTCTGACTTCAACTGTAAAAATTGTAAAACCAGAGAAACTGATCATTTTGCAGTGGTCTCTTAATTCTTTCCAGAGTTGTATCTGAGGCAATTTAGCAATTAGGATTTGTTTTCTGGGAAAAGGAATACCTAGTTAGTTGCACAACTGAATGCATTCAACCAAAATGTGTGTTCCAAATTTAACCAAACCCCTCTGAATAAGAGAAATGCTGGGGGGCTGCCTTCATCGACGTCCATGTCATCGCCGCACAGGGAGCAGTTGTTGTTGGGGGTTAACTGCCTTGCTTAAGGGCAGAGCGGCACATTTTCCCCACCTTGGGGATACGAACCAGCCACCTTTCGGTCACTGGCCCAATGCTCTTAACCACTAGGCTACCTCCGGCTAGGCTACCTCAATTAGGGATTGTTGCACACTGTTGGTATATAGAAACTCACACATTTTGATCATTGTTCTAAAAATTGCTTTTTTATTTTATTTGAGAGAGAGAGAGAGAAATGTGTGAGTACGCAAACAGTCAAAAGAGGTAAAATGCCAATCACCAGTACAGATAACTCATCCAGAGCTCTTTGACTTCTGGCAGAAAGCTATTCAAAGATATGATGGCAAACATTTAGTAGTGAATTGCATACAAGTGTATCACCTCGTGTGCTCACAAAAGAGACCGGCCGATAGATATAGAACGCTATGGACTCAACAGCTCCTGCCATCTCCCGTTGTGCTATTTACAAACAAACACATGACTGGCTCAACTGTTCTGGGGGAACTACGAAAAGCTACATCATGTAAAATAATATGAAATGAAGAATGCAATCTGCTTCATCTCACAATGTTACTGTAGGTATTAAATTACAGCAGCTACAAATACTCACATTTATTGAAAAACGTCAAATAAATAGTTGACGGCATTTAAAATCCACCCCATGGCTTTTTCCAAATACCCCATTATACTGTATACCGCCCAAGCCTAGTATGCAAGTACTCGATTACTCATGCCCATTCCTAGGGAGCGAGTTAAAGGGAGGAAGAGAGAGAAAGCAAGACTACGAGTCATATTTCACGTGCGCAAGAGAGTGTAAGAGTGAAAGAAAAGGAGTGTGCAAACAAACTAGTCATGCACAGATGGACCCCATCCTTCCATACTACAACACCCTAAGGATGTGGGGCTGACCATCGTTCTGTTCCAGTAGGACACACAAAGCAGATTGATCAGGGTGTTCTCTGCCCACAGTGGCTCCAGGCAGCTGGACACTGGCTGGGGTGAGTTGATGCAGATGCCAAGTTAAGAGTGATAGCACTGTTTAGGTGATCTGCATGAGAAGAACCCACAGCGGTCCAAATGTTGCCACATCTAGCCCCTCCACCCTGAGCAGTTTACGAGACAAAACTGGGACCCATTAAGCCTATTGCTGCCCACTGCTAGACTAATGAGCATGTTCAACCCACAGCCTGCAGGGTGCAAAATGTTTTCTCACCTTTGTCTATCTAGTAGCACTGAGTCTATTCGTCTATCCATATTTTACCCTGCACTGACACTGTCTCTTTATATCTAATCAACACTTAATAGCTAATACAATTATCATACTTCCAGATAGGTGACATGCATGACAGCAGGACCAAACCAGACGTCATGAGACGGCTACAGCAAATTCTGCCAAGGCCAAGTCAAAACAGATGGACTCAAAGTAGGCACAAGGGCCTGGGGTTTGGGCCATGTAGTGGTTACAGACACCATCTTTGGTGCACGTAGACTCGTGAGAGCATAGGATCGTATCCTGATCCCGGCTTTCCACTCACACACACTTCTGTTCATCATTTGATATAGGCCTACAGGAAATGATCTTCAATAAAATGTACTGTTAAAAGGAAACTCCAACAGTTGCCAACCAACACCAAGCAATGTGGACTTTTCACCTGTGGACTCACACCACACTGAATCTGTCTGACTGTCAATACTGATTCTGTCTGTTTATCTATAAGCTTATTTCACTGACCTGGCTGAACTTGCTTCAGAGTGCTGTCTGGCCTACAAACACAAATGAGTGGATAAAGGCTGATGCAGTCATTACTAATACTAGCGGTGTTCAGCTATTCCAAGAATGTCTAAAGAGAAGATTCTCCATCCCACTCCTTTGTATTTGCAAGAGTTCACTGTAATAAGAAATCAGCAAGAAATTCAGTAGAAATATGAAATTAGGCTACCCTTCCTAGCAAACCAATATGTATTTTCATATCTATGGCACTTCTACAGTACAAAAAAAGTATTCAAATGTATGCACTCACTACTGTAAGTTGCTCTGTGTAAGAGTGCCTGTTAAATGACAAATGTTAAATGTAGAGAGCAGGGGACACAGAATGTAGTTGTACAATTGTTTTCAGGGACGTCCTCGTCTGGTCTTACAGTTAAATGCTGTGCAGTAATAGCCTACCAAAACCAGCTCTATCTGCAAGGCGGTGTCTGGTATTACACCGGATTTACTCACCCTGAAAGGCTTTAGTGATCATTCACAGCCTCCCTGTTTCCTTCCTACTGCCTAGTAGACAAACACAGACTCACATACTGCTAACCAACCCTTCAATCAAAGGTCCATGTTAGAAAAGACAGCCAAATTACTATTGCTGCACACCACTGTACTGTCTGGTACACCAAGCAAATGAAATCAATGTACTACAGAAAGTCAATAATGTTCAGTTGGATCCCTTTTCTATCAGCACTGACTATATAGGGCACTGTGTAATAGGGGAAATCAGCTCTACACAAGACAACTACCACACACACTTTCCTATGGCATGGATCTCAAGTCCAACTACCTTGATTAGAATTGGTCTGGGTAATTAGCATGGAAGGTCAGTCGCCGTCTGTTTTATTGCAACATCCAACATTATTGGATTATTTAGCTATGCAATGAATTTTAGTGCGGATTCAACATCCGGACTTCAAAGGAATGCAGCATCATCAAAACATTGGACGAATGTCAACCTGAACTTCTTACCTGGGTAAATGATGAATAATGTCCTGGTAGCTTGGTGATAACAATATACCACCCCGATGTACAGCTTACCATCAAATAAGATACGAGCTAAATAACGTTACGGGTCGTACTAGTCGATGGCCTAATCTGTCTGATGACAATTCTAACACACATTGATAGGGAAATGATCGACAATCACAATAATTTGCTAAATAAAAACACCCCTAGGTAATATTAACGTTACATTTACAAACTACGTTGTCTTGAAATAATTAAACATTCTGTGTTCTGGCTACCATCGTTTAGTTTTCCTTCCCGGCTTTCTCAGTAACGTTTCTCTCCCTGGCAGTTTTCAGCAGTGAGCAACCATCGCCATTCGAGCTACTTAGTTATCCAAGTTTAACAGTTAGCAACAGTGCTATCGGTCAATGATGAAGAAATTCATAATAACGTTATTTGTTTTCATATGAACCCTGTCATACCGGTTAGCTCATTTAGATATAATATTTAAATGAAAATGAATTATTACCGTTGACCTAGCTTGCTATCAGCTTCCTCTGCTGCTAGCTAGTAACGTTAGTTTGCAGTAGACTGGCTGGCAAGCGGATGCTGTTGTTGAATGAGATTGACTAAATGAAGCATTTTATCTCCAATGAAGTAAACAACCAGATTCATACGTTGATAGTGACATGCTAGTAATAACATAGTTTTTAAACACTCTTCGGGAAAAAATTATTGATGAAAAAGTGATTTTCCGTACCGTTTCCTCTCTGTGTCTCTGCGCGGGCGTTGGCAGGTTCGCGCTAGGGGGTTTCTAGTCAAAAGTGCAGGGGCACGTTGCGTATAACGTAATGCGTGACATGCTAATCACAAATCACTTGTAGCTAAATGTATTGATTTACTACAAATGATTTACATTTCAATAACAGTGTACATTGATGTTTTCCGTAGTAAGAATAGTATAGTACAATACTGGATTTATCTTACCATGTGGTAATGAAAGTTATGAAAACACAAAACTTTTCGCAGTCACCTGCTATATTATAAGTAGATGGAGAGAATCTCAACGGCTATTTCCAGTAAGATTATATTCGCACAAGATCATTATTTTGACGATGATTATTATTTGAACTCCACTCCACTGAATCAAAGAAACTAATGTAGTCTGATTGTATCTTTGTGAAGTGTCACAATAAATATATGGCTGCATTTGCATTGGCTACTATCTGCACAACACTGTAAATAGCCATAAAGTGAGAGTTGAAATGTCGCTATTCCTTTGGAACTTTTCTGAGTGTAATGTTTACTGTTCATTGTTTATTTCACTTTAGTTTATTATCTATTTCACTCGTTTAATAGTGGTGGTTGTTTAGATATTTGAAGCATTGGAGGAAAACAATAAACAGAGTATGAGGAATACATTTCCAGTTCGAAAAAGGAGAGCAAATGTCTACAAAGGCTACTGGACTTGGTTTTCAAACCCAATATAAAGTTACATAAAGCACGTTTGTTGGTCGCTAATTTTGTGCCTCTCCCAACTACGGATTCATTCGTTTGTCTGTGTGTATAGTACAAGAAGTACAAGAAGAAACTGAACTAGTGCAATGATTGTGGCAAGTGCTTCCACAACAGGGGAAACCTGAAACAGTATGTTGCGAAGAATGTGTCAGAAGCTTCACTCTTGAGGCCTTTATGAGTCCAAAAACTCGGACCAGTCCGAAATGGACCTGGTGCTTTCCCACCCGGACCCGATATGCATAAATTAATGTAAAAAAATATAGAGACCAGTTCCGGACGAATCCGAGGACAACTAGACCCGTTCAGAATAGACATGCACTGTAAAAAAATATCTGTCATTATACTGGACATGTAAACATGTTTCCCATGCCAATAAAACCCTCTTTCTTTCTCTCTCGGAGAACCTGAGCCCTAGGACCATGCCTCAGGACTACCTGGCAGGATGACTCCTTGCTGTCCCCAGTCCACCTGGCCGTGCTGCTGCTCCAGTTTCAACTGTGGCTATGGAACCCTGACCTGTTCACCGGACGTGCTACCTGTCCCAGATCTGCTGTTTTCAACTCTCTAGAGACCGCAGGAGCGGTAGAGATACTCTTAATGATCGGCTATGAATAGCCAACTGACATTTACTCCTGAGGTGCTGACTTGTTGCACCCTCGACAACTACTGTGATTATTATTATTTGACCATGCTGGTCATTTATGAACATTTGAACATCTTGGCCATGTTCTGTTATAATCTCCACCCGGCACAGCCAGAAGAGGACTGCCCACCCCTCATAGCCTGGTTCCTCTCTAGGTTTCTTCCTAGGTTTTGGCCTTTCTAGGGAGTTTTTCCTAGCCACCGTGCTTCTACACCTGCATTGCTTGCTGTTTGGGGTTTTAGGCTGGGTTTCTCTACAACACTTTGATATATCAGCTGATGTAAGAAGAGCTATATAAATACATTTGATTTGATTTGGTTTGAATTGAGTGGTGGTGTCCTGTCGGTCAGGGCGTTGGCATGGTGCAGGAGCAGATAGGGTCAAAGTAGTGGAATGGGGTAGTGGGTAGGGTAATTAAAAATATATTTTTATTTTTTATTTTTCTCGTTTCCCGTTTTGTATCACGAAGGGTAATGGATTTGTATTATAGTTCAGTTGGTGGCAGTAATGCAACATATTGGATGTTAAACTCCACCGAAGAATCTGCTGAGTGTGGAGATGCACAGGTCGGATAGATAGTGCGGTTTGTGGGATTGGAGAGGATTGGAGTGGTGGTAACTTTTGCTGGGTTCCCGCCCATGTTGGTGTGGAGGGTAATGAGAAGGCTGATGTGGTGGCTAAGAGTGCGGTGAGGAGAGAGGGGGTAGATATTCAGGTGTACAAAGCTGTCATCAAGGCAAAGGGTGGCTACTTTGAGGAATCTAAAATATATTTTGATTTCTTTAACACTTTTTTGGTTACTACATGTGTTATTATTATTTCATCGTTTTGATGTCTTCACTGTTATTTTATTAGAAAATAGTAAAAATAAAGAACCCCCCTTTAGTATTCAGACCCTTTACTCTGTACTTTGTTGAAGCACCTTTGACAGCAATTACAGCCTTGAATCTTCTTGTGTATCACGCCGCAAGCTTGGCACACTTGTATTTGGATACTTTCTTCCATTCTTCTCTGCAGATCCTCTCAAGCTCTGTCAGGTTGGATGGAGAGCGTCGCTGCACAGCTATTTTCAGGTCTCTCCAGAGATGTTTGATAGGGTTCAAGTCCGGGCTCAGGCTGGGCCACTTAGGGGGGAGTGTGCTCAGCACCCTCCTGTACTCCCTGTTCTTCCATGACTGCGTGGCCAAGCACGCCTCCAACTCAATCATCAAGTTTGCAGACGACACAACAGTAGTAGGCTGGATTACCAACGATGACGATACATCCTACAGGGAGGAGGGTAAGGGCTCTGGGAGTGTGGTGCCTGGAAACAACCTATCACTCAACATCAACAAAACAAGGGAGATGATCGTGGACTTCAGGAAACAGCAGAGGGTGCACCCCCTTATCTACATCGGCGGGACCGCAGTGGAGAAGGTGGAAAGCTTCAAGTTCTCGGTGTACACATCACTGACAAACTGAAATAGACCACCCACACAGACAGTGTGGTGAAGAAGGTGTAACAGAGCCACTTCAACCTCAGGAGGCTAAAGAAATTTGCCTTGTCACCTAAAACCCTCACAAACTTTTACAGACGCACAATTGAAAGCATCCTGTCGGACTGTATCACCGCCTGGTACGGCCAACTGCACCGCCCGCAACTGCAAGGCTCTCTAGAGCAGGGCTGCCCAACTCTCTTCCTGGAGATCTACCGTGCTGTGGGCTTTTAGTTCAACCCTAATTTAACACACCTGATTATACTAATTAGCTGCTCAACAAGACCTTAACTAGCTGAATCAGATATGCTAAATTAGGGTTGGACTGAAAACCTACAGGACATTCGATCTCCAGGAAGAGGGTTGGGCATTCCTGCTCTAGAGGGTGGTGCGGTCTGCCCAACGCATTACCGGGGGCAAACTACCCGCCCTCCAGAACACCTACAACACACAATGTCACAGGAAGGCCAAAAAGATCATCAAGGACATCAACCACCCAAGCCACTGCCTGTTCACCCCGCTATCATCCAGAAGGCGAGGTCAGTACAGGTGCATCAAAGCTGGGACCGAGAGACTGAAAAACGTCTTGTATCTCAAGGCCATCAGACTGTTAAACAGCCATCACTAGCACATTAGAGGCTGCTATAGGCATAGACTAGAAATCACTGGCCACTTTAAGGAATGGAACACTTGTTGCTTTAATAATGTTTACATATCTGGAATTACTCATCTCATATGTATATACTGTATTCTATACTATTCTACTGTATCTTAGTCCGTTCCGCTCTGACATCGCTCGTCCATATGTATATAGTCTTAATTCATTCCTACTTAGATTTGTGTGTATTGGGTATATGTTGTGAAATTTGTTAGATATTACTTGCTAAATATTACTGCACTGTCGGAGCTAAAAGCACAAGCATTTCGCTACACCCGCAATAACATCTGCTAATCACGTATATGTGACCAATTAAAGTTGATTTGATTTGTACATTGCTCCGTTCATATTTGCCTCAATCCTGACTAGTCTCCCAGTCCCTGCTGCTGAAAAACATCCCCACAGCATGATGCTGCCACCACCGTGCTTCACCATAGGGATCGTGTCAGGTTCCACCAGACATGATGCTTGGCATTCATGCCAAAGAGTTCAATCTTGGTTTAATCAGACAGATAATCTTGTTTCTCATCAAATCAAATCAAATGTATTTATATAGCCCTTCGTACATCAGCTGATATCTCAAAAGGCGTACAGAAACCCAGCCTAAAACCCCAAATAGCAAGCAATGCAGGTGTAGAAGCACGGTGGCTAGGAAAAACTCCCTAGAAAGGCCAAAACCTAGGAAGAACCTAGAGAGGAACCAGGCTATGAGGGGTGGCCAGTCCTCTTCTGGCTGTGCCGGGTGGAGATTATAAACAGAACATGGCCAAGATGTTCAAATGTTCATAAATGACCAGCATGGTCAAATAATAATAATCACAGTAGTTGTCGAGGGTGCAGCAAGTCAGCACCTCAGGAGTAAATGTCAGTTGGCTTTTCATAGCCGATCATTAAGAGTATCTCTACCGCTCCTGCGGTCTCTAGAGAGTTGAAAACAGCAGGTCTGGGACAGGTAGCACGTCCGGTGAACAGGTCAGGGTTCCATAGCCGCAGGCAGAACAGTTGAAATTGGAGCAGCAGCACGGCCAAGGTGGACTGGGGACAGCATGGAGTCATCTGACAGGTAGTCCTGACGCATGGTCCTAGGGCTCATGTCCTCCGAGAGAGAGAAAGAAAGAGAGAGAGAGATTTAGAGAGAGCATACTTAAATTCACACAGGACACCGGATAAGACAGGAGAAGTACTCCAGATATAACAAACTGACCCTAGCCCCCCGACACAAACTACTGCAGCATAAATACTGGAGACTGAGACAGGAGGCGTCAGGAGACACTGTGGCCCCATCCGATAATACCCCCGGACAGGGCCAAACAGGAAGGACATAACCCCACCCACTTTGCCAAAGCACAGCCCCAACACCACTAGAGGGATATCTTCAACCACCAACTACCATCCTGAGACAAGGCCGAGTATAGCCCACAGAGATCTCCGCCACGGCACAAACCAAGGGGGGACGCCAACCCAGACAGGAAGATCACGTCAGTGACTCAACCCACTCAAGTGACGCACCCTTCCTAGGGACGGCATGAAAGAGCACCAGTAAGCCAGTGACTCAGACCCCTGTAATAGGGTTAGAGGCATAGAATCCCAGTGGAGAGAGGGGAACCGGCCAGGCAGAGACAGTAAGGGCGGTTCGTTGCTCCAGAGCCTTTCCGTTCACCTTCACACTCCTGGGCCAAACTACACTCAATCATATGACCCACTGAAGAGATGAGTCTTCAGTAAAGACTTAAAGGTTGAGACCGAGTCTGAGGTCTCTCATATGGGTAGGCAAACATTCCATAAAAATGGAGATCTATAGGAGAAAGCCCTGCCTCCAGCTGTTTGCTTAGAAAATTCTAGGGACAATTAGGAGTCCTGCGTCTTGTGACCGTAGCGTGCGTGTAGGTATGTACGGCAGGACCAACTCGGAAGGAGACATAGGAGCAAGCCATGTAACGCTTTGTAGGTTAACAGTAAAAACCTTGATAAATCATCCCTTGCCTTAACAGGAAGCCAGTGTAGGGAGGCTAGCACTGGAGTAATATGATCACATTTTTTTGATCATATGCATAGAGATCATCTGCAAAAAAGTTGAGTTTATATTTAAGTTTACCAATACTGATACCTGTTACGTTTGGGTCCTATCTAATTCTTTCTGCAAGAGATTCAATTGCCAGTGAAAACAGGAGTGGGGAGAGAAGACATCCCTGTCTTGTGCCCCTTTCTAAAGCAATAATGTATTATTATCAGATAATATATTATATTATTTATATATAATATTGTCATATTATTTCTGTATATTTTGCTTTAAGACATTTATACAATATTTTAATGAAATTATTACACTACAGTCATGGACAAAAGTTTTAAGAATGACACAAATATAACATTTTCACAAAGTTTGCTGCTTCAGTGTCTTTAGATATTTTTATCAGATGTTACTATGGAATACTGAAGTATAATTACAAGTATTTCATAAGTGTCAAAGGCTTTTATTGACAATTACATGAAGTTGATGCAGAGTCAATATTTTCAGTGCTGACCCTTCTTTTTCAAGACCTCTGCAATCTGCCCTGGCATGCTGTTTATTAACTTCTGGTCCACATCCTGACTGATGGCAGACCATTCTTGCATAATCAATGCTTGGAGTTTGTCAGAATTTGTGGGTTTTTGTTTGTCCACCCGCCTCTTGAGGATTGACCACAAGATCTCAATGCGATTAAGGTCTGGGGAGTTTCCTGGCCATGGACCCCAAATATCGATGTTTTGTTCCCCGAGCCACTTAGTTATCACTTTTTCCTTATGGCAAGGTGCTCCATCATGCTGGAAAAGACATTGTTCGTCACCAAACTGTTCTTGGATGGTTGGGAGAAGTTGCTCTCAGAGGATGTGTTGGTACCATTCTTTATTCATGGCTGTGTTCTTAGGCAAAATTGTGAGTGAGCCCACTCCCTTGGCTGAGAATCAACCCCACACATGAATGGTCTCAGGATGCTTTACTGTTGGCATGACACAGGTCTGATGGTAGAGCTCACCTTGTCTTCTCCGGACAAGCCTTTTTCCGGATGCCCCAAACAATCGAAAAGGGGATTCATCAGAGAAAATGACTTTACCCCCAGTCCTCAGCAGTACAATCCCTGTACCTTTTTCAGAATATCAGTCTGTCCCGGATGTTTTTCCCTGGAGAGAAGTGGCATGTGTTTCCTTGCAGTTAACCATGATTGACAGAGGAAGAAAAATGATTCAAAGCACCACCCTCCTTTTGAAGCTTACAGTCTGTTATTCAAATTCAATCAGCATGACAGAGTGATCTCCAGCCTTGTCCTCGTCAACACTCACACCTGTGTTAACGAGAGAATCACTGACATGATGTCAGCTGGTCTTTTTGTGGCAGGGCTGAAATGCAGTAGAATTTGGGGGGGGGGGGATTCAATTAATTTGCATGACAAAGAGGGCCTTTACAATTCATCTGATCACTCTTCATACCATTCTGGAGTATATCCAAATTGCCATCATACAAACTGATGCAGAAGACTTGAAAATTAATATTTGTGTCATTCTCAACTTTTGGCCACGACTGTATTGAAGTGTCACTGAATAATAAGGT
Organism: Salvelinus namaycush; assembly: GCF_016432855.1. Classification (NCBI taxonomy): domain Eukaryota; kingdom Metazoa; phylum Chordata; class Actinopteri; order Salmoniformes; family Salmonidae; genus Salvelinus; species Salvelinus namaycush. The sequence continues at coordinate 128,679 of NW_024061424.1, forward strand.
ATCTCTGTAAGATCTTGGTCTGTACCAGTGTTTTCAATAGGAAATTATTTTCACCCACAATCTTACACAAGTGGCAATACATTAACATCTCTACCCCATGCTGATCATTCATTTACACAGGAGAAGTAATGCATAGTGGGAAATGTACTGTAGCGTCCCCCATTAACACGGTTCTGTCTGGAGAAGCCCCTGACTGCAGTGTGCAGTTCGGGGCCGGGCTCAATGTGAGCAGGGTCAAATGCGTTTAACCAGAACCCTTCCCGTCTCCTTCAAGGTCACCCAAGTTGAGGTAAACGTTGAAGGTATCAACATCAATGAAATCGAATCTTAATCGAACCTAACCTACATGGATAAAAATATAAACCATGGGAAGTAAGTGAGACTGTCATTATGCATAATGTATTTTGTAATATTCATGTTATACCAATGCAGTGGTATATTTTTACATGACCAACTACTGCACCGATATTAGCATTAGCATATGACTGAGTGAAAACTATGCAAAACTACAAAGGAACAAACAAAACAGGATCATACCTGGAGGAGCAGAGAGAAGTAATTAGTAAAGCAGTTTTATACCCTGAGCCCAGGTGGCTCCAATCACTAACGACCCTCCCCTGCCTGCAGGAGGAACCGCACCTGCAATGCAGAGGAGGGGCCGTGACAACAGTTATGTAATCGATTTGATCGTTGATTTTCTACTGTTTCTTCCATGTCTGCCTTGTTGTGTTTGGCTGGCTCTAAATGTGTATCGTTGATGCCATTCCCTTAGTTACACATAGCGAGTCTACACATCCTACACATAGTATATACAATAATGAAATCACCTGGTCCCAACATAAATTCAGCAAAAAAAGAAACGTCCCGTTTTCAGGAACCTGTCTTTCAAAGATAATTCGTAAAAATCCAAATAACTTCACAGATGTAAACGGTTTAAACACTGTTTCCAATGCTTGTTCAATGAACCATAAACAATTAATAAACATGCACCGGTCGTTAAGACACTAACAGCTTACAGACGGTAGGCAATTAAGGTCACAGTTATGAAAACTTAGGACACTAAAGAGGCCTTTCTACTGACTCTGAAAACACCAAAAGGAGGATACCCAGGGTCCCTGCTCATCTTCTTGAACGTGCCTTAGGCATGCTGCAAGGAGGCATGAGGACTGCAAATGTGGCCAGGGCAATAAATTGTAATGTCTGTACTGTGAGACGCCTAAGACAGCGCTACAGGACGGACAGCTGATCGTCCTCGCAGTGGCAGACCACGTGTAACAACACCTGCACATCATCGGTACATCCGAACATCACATCTGCAGGACAGGTACAGGATGGCAACAACAACTGCCCGAGTTATACCAGGAACGCACAATCCCTCCATCAGTGCTCAGACTGTCCGCAATAGGCTGAGAGAGGCTGGACTGAGGGCCTGTAGGCCTGTTGTAAGGCAGGTCCTCACCAGACATCACCGGCAACAATGTCGCCTATGGGCACAAAACCACTGTCGCTGGACCAGACAGGACTGGAAAAAAGTGCTCTTCACAGACAAGTCGCGGTTTTGTCTCACCCGGGGTGATGGTCGGATTCGCGTTTATCGTCGAAGGAATGAGCGTTACGCCGAGACCTGTACTCTGGAGCGGGATCGATTTTGGAATCCGTCATGGTCTGGGGCGGTGTGTCACAGCATCATCGGACTGAGCTTGTTGTCACTGCAGGCAATCTCAATGTTGTGTGTTACAGAGAAGACATCCTCCTCCCTCATGTGGTACCCTTCCTGCTGGCTCATCCTGAGATGACCCTCCAGCATGACAATGCCACCAGCCATACTGCTCGTTCTTTGCTTGATTTCCTGCAAGACAGGAATGTCAGTGTTCTGCCATAGCCAGCGAAGAGCCCGGATCTCAATCCCATTGAGCACGTCTGGGACCTGTTGGATCGGAGGGTGAGGGCTAGGGCCATTCCCCCCAGAAATGTCCGGGAACTTGCAGGTGCCTTGGTGGAAGAGTGGGGTAACATCTCACAGCAAGAACTGGCAAATCTGGTGCAGTCCATGAGGAGGAGATGCACTACAGTACTTAATGCAGCTGGTGGCCACACCAGATACTGACTTTTACTTTTGATTTTGACCCCCTTTGTTCAGGGACACATTATTCAATTTCTGTTAGTCACATGTCTGTGAAACTTGTTCAGTTTATGTCTCAGTTTTTGAATGTTGTTATGTTCATACAAATATTTCCACATGTTAAGTTTGCTGAAAATAAACGCAGTTGACAGTGAGAGGATGTTTATTTTTCTCCTGAGTTTACATGACAAGTCAAGAAAAGTCATTTTAACTTGTCCACACTGCAAACTGAAGTTAAATAAGAAAAACTTCAAAACACATTACGAAGAAAGCATACACATTGCGAATCATGATTCGAATCAACGAATCATCCAGCGATCATACACTGTTTACTAGGGGGCAGGGATACCGACGTTAAGGCTAATCTGAAGATGGTGCTGGCTAAAGCTGAAACTGGCGAGTGTAGAGAGTATAGAGATATTGTTATCCACGTCGGCACCAACGATGTTAGGATGAAACAGTCAGTCA